>NC_069098.1:14105860-14405860 GCF_947172395.1 Bicyclus anynana
CCAAAAGGAGTGTGGATTTTCATCCTCCTTCTAACAAATTAGCCCGTTTCCATCTTAGACTGCATCATCACTTACCATCAGGTGCGATTGTAGTCAAGGGCTAACTTGTAAGGAATAAAAAAAAATCATACAAAGCGTTTTGCTTCTTCATTTCTGATACTCATAGGATATGCAACTCTCTATGGTGAGATCGTGGTCACGTGCGAGGGCATTTTTTTTTTGTTAAATTTTTATCAAGAAACCAATTCAACAAAACTAAACATTACTTTATATAGTCTGTTACTTACAATGTTTGAAACGTTTGTCAAACATTGCTTAGTGAAAATATCAAGTTTGACAAGCAAGTATCACAAACAAGTTTGATTGTTAGCGAGCCGCTTAAGAGAAAAGGGTCTTGACAGTTGGTGTTAAGGACCACGAAGTTATCCTTTAAGTTTTCTGTGTGTAAGGAACGGTACCTTTAAAAACCAGATAAGAGTTTGAGTTTCTGTTTTTAAAAATGGAACCCTAAACTTGCGAAATATTTGCTCGTTCCGTAGTAGCTGGTGATAATAGGCGTATTTCCGATGGACCACTATTATTAGCCTATCTATCCATATTCTGATTCTATATTATATTCTAATTATTATGTATAATTATGTCATACTAGCGCATCCCCGTGACTTCGTCCGTATGAAATTCAGCTTTTAACATCCAAACAAAACCATCCTGGTTTTAACGTTATTCTGGCTTCCGTACGTACCGCCAAGCGATTTAGCGTTCCGGTACGATGTCGTGTAGAAACCAAAAGGGGTGTGGATTTTTATCCTCCTCCTAACAAATTAGCCCGCATCCTTCTTAGATTGTAGTCAAGGGCTATCTTGTAAAGAATTTAAAAAAATCCATATTTGCGGAATCGAAAAATCTCTCCCTCTTTTGGGGCATCAGCCCATTAGTCTATCATAGACACAAATGCCCACATTTCTCCGCAAATCCGTCACTAGCACCAATGCGGTCCTCATCGTTTCTTGTCAAACTGATTCGTGAACCCCCGTAGCAGATAGAAGTTTACCTCCGAGGAAACGAGGTCCATACTATACGTCCCATGGACGTAGGTCCTCGTACAGAAGACATTCGCACAAGATCGGCCGACTAATTTAATAACTTTATCATATTTTATTAAAATTAAGTGTATTCTAAGAAATTAAATATCACGTGTCTCAAACAAGGACAACATCGTGAGGAAACCGACATGCCTGAGGATTTTCCGAATTCTCTAGGTGTGTGAAGTCTGCCAATCCACATTAGGTTAGCGTGGACTATTGGCCTAAACCCTCACATTCTGAGAGGAGACTCGTGTTTAAACGTGAGCCGAATATGGGTATATTATAATTAACATTAAATCTATAGCACCCGCATTTTACTAAAGCCCATTAACAACCACAATGTCACTTGGGTAAGGTCATCTACGTACTCTATAATATCCACGAAAGGTTGTCAGTAGGCACCAATTGACATTAATTGCCTATAATCTCGAGTAGTCATTATGGCAGAAACTCAGGATGACCTTAGTACCATGCTTAACAACCTCAGCAGAGTTTCTCAACGTGTGGGCCTAAACATGAGCAAGACGAAGATCATGACTAATGCTCATGTACCTGGGACACACTGTCCAGTTACGTAGGTCCAATTCGGAAAAAGAGGTGAATCGCTGAATCCAGCTCGGCTAGACAGCGTTCGGGAAACTCCGCGACATCTTTTAGTCCGAAATTCCTCAGTCCTAAAGACGAAAGTCTTCGAACAGTGCGTGTTGCCAGTGATGACCTACTGATCCGAGACTTGGTCGCTGACTATGGGCCTTATTAGAAGGCTCAAAGTCACTCAGCGGGCGATGGAGCGAGCTATGCTTGGAGTTTCTCTGCGTGATCGAATCAGGCATGATGAGATCCGCAGGCGAACCAAAGTCACTGACCTAGCTCAGCGAGTCGCGAAGCTGAAGTGGCAATGGGCAGGCCACATGGTTCGAAGAGCCGATGGATGTTGGGGTCCCAAGGAGTGCTGGAATGTGAGACTCCGCACCGAGTCGACACTTTCCTCAGAGGTCGACCTCCCACTAGGTGGACCGAGGATATCAAGCGCGTTGCAGGGAGCCGCTGGTTGCTGGCGGCTCGAGATCGTTGTGCTTGGAGGTCCATGTAAGAGGCCTATGTCCAGCTGTGGACGTCTATCGGCTGATAAGGTAAGGTATCTCAAGTTTGAACTGTTTGCATTAAATAAATAAACATACATTAAACAAACAATAAAGCTAGTTTATTATTAATAAAATATCTACACGTCACATTTAGGATACATAACAAGTATGCGTTTCTCTGCTGGTATAACTTCAGAGGGTTATGCTTTAGGCGCGAAAGTCAAGCGACTGTTCTGGAACATCTGGGAGCGCTGGTCGGAGCCCTCCACCATCTTGTGGTAGTGGCTTCTCAGCACAAGTAGGTAATACACGTTGATAGCTGAAAAGTTGAATTTATTTTGTATTTGTTAACTAGCTGATGCCGCGCGGTTTTACCCTAGTTACCGTTCCCGTAGGAACACGGGGATAATATATAGCCTACTAGCGAATGCCCACGCCCTTCGTCCGCGTGGAATTCAGTTTTTCACCATTTTTCCGGGATGAAAAGTAGCCTATGTGTTAATCCAGAGTAAAATCTATTTCCATTCCAAATTTCAGCCTAAACGCTTCAGAAGCCGCAGCGTAAAAGAGGAACAAACATACTTACACACTTTCACACTTACACACAAACTTTCGCCTTTATAATATCAGTGTGAAGTGTGATTAGTGTGATAGGCTTCCTCGATAAATGGGCTATCTAACACTATTCCTAAAAGAATTTTTCAAATCGGACCAGTAGTTCCTGAGATTAGCGCGTTCAATCAAACAAACAAACTCTTCAGCTTTATAATATTAGTATAGTTAAACACAAATAAGGGTTCCGTTTTTGCACTACGCACGTTCGAAACCCTAAAAACAACGATTTTTTTGAGAGGATCTTGGGGGGTTCCAAATTATCTCTATTTATGAAGGGAAGCCTCCGATATTTGAAGTCACCCAGACGTGGGCTTTTTAACTCACGATCTCTGGGGCGCCCGGACTGATACACTCAGGCAAAACACCCTTCCCGAACGACCCTCTAAGCCGAGGTCCGAGTTTCAGAGGAGACGCCCTTAGAGAGTCGTTCCGCCCATCTACTCTGCTTCTGCCTTCGGGCCCCATCAGGCGATGCTTCTACTCTCGCCCAACCCCCCGGTGACGCCGTAAGGAGCCTACGGCACTTACACAATCAGAAAAAAAAATGCGTACGTACAAAGTACACAATCAGAAGTGAAACTTCTTTGGCGAACTAATTTATAAATCTTGTTTATATTTATCTAAAACTTTAGACTTCCGAGACTAAGAGGAAGGGAAAAAGGAAGTAAAATATAAAAAGTATTGAAAATTAATGTAAATTATAAATTAAATTTTTTCAATTTATTTCTTTATTTACATTACGCGATTTCTCTCTCTTGTTCAATCTTTCTCACTATAGCTCTCTCCCACCTCTCATTCCATAGCGTGCGTAATACGACGTTCGCTCTGTCTCACTTTTTCTCTCAATCTTTCTCGCTTGCTCTACTCTCACTCCACGGCTATTGCTTCATGCTACGTTCGCCCTGTCTTACTCTCTCTCAATCGGTCTCGATCGTTGTCTCTCTCTTTTTCGACACTTCCGTTGCATACCGGCGTGACGTTACATCTGTAAAAATTTTACCCTCATGCGCCTTAAGAAGTTTAACTTCAAAAACCTGGACCGTGGACCGTTAAAATGGACCGTGACAAAAACTTACCAATATAAACCAAGGTTAGTAATACTCCAACTAGAGTACTAAATATTTGTGTGACAATGCACATCGTAATTATTTGTTGTAAAGCAGTCAGTATGGTGCATATAATCTGAAAGATTATGTATGTTCTGACATAACGTGGTCTCTCCTGAAAACATAAGTTAAATAATTTAGTGTGTTCAAGTTTTTTACGGAAGCCTAATGATTGATTGAATGAGTTTGTTGTGGGATCTTCTCGGACCGAGGCGAGAATTTGGAACCCTCGTAACTTTAATTTTAAGTTTTCGACTATTATTACCACCATTAGATTAAATTAAATTATGACATAATCTTTTGAATTTTGATGTCTGCCATGTTGGTCAGTGGTGGTCCTGGGTTCGTATCCTGGCTATATGCAGTTTTTTTTCTTTTGAAAAAAAAATTTAGTTGAAATTGTCAGCCCGGAGTTTCGAAGTTGTTTTACTTATATGTACCCAGAAAGTCGCCATTAGGTTAATACAACAATAATTCAACGGGCATCGAACCCGAGAATTTTATTAATTTTAGTATGTTTTTTTACTTTAAGGAAGGTGGAGATTAACATTTTTAATTTAAAAAAAAAGTCATCATCATCATTATCACCCTCAATTTCGGCTAACTGTTGAGCACGAGTCTCCTCTCAGAATGAGAGGAGTTAGGCCAATAGTCCACCACGCTGGCCCAATGCATATAGGCAGACTTCACACACGTAGGAAATTAAAAAAATTGTTGGGTATACAGGTTTCCTCACGATGTTTTTCACCGTTTGAGACACGAGATATGTAATTTCTTAAAATGCAAATAATTTATAACTTGAAGGTGCATATCCCGGACCGGATTCTAACCTACGAACTTCGAATCTATCTATCACGGCTATATTTATTTGAATAATGTAGTAAAAATTGTTTTGATTTTGTATTGTGATGGAATGATATGGGATAGATGAATAGATGAATGAACAAGATGAACTCTCCTTCACAGTTTGGCGGTACATCAGCGGCGAAGAGTACATACAGGCCGATTCCGGTTGGAAGTCGGTTGAATTTTTTTTTATTAAAATTTTTATTTTTTTATTTTTAGTGTTAGCATACAGCTACTGCGTGTGAATAAAAATTAATAAGCAGTTAGCTAAAACAGTATTTTCTTATGATAAGTACCTAAGACCTATATTCCCAATTTTGAAAATACTCTTTTACTCATATAAAAAATTTCACTCCCCCTTTATCCACACGTAATATGAATATTCAGAATATTATTAAAACAAAGATCTGTCTTACCGTATGCAATCCTACGAGGAGAAGTACATTAAAGGGTATAGTGACAAAGTTTAAAACCAATATAACGGATGTAAGAAGTGTAATTTTGATCAGAACCGGTCTAAATGACTCCGACATTTGTATTAAATAAGAAATAACTGTAGCCATACCCATAATTGCATAACCCAAGTTCAGGGTAACGCCAATCTGAAAATGTAATAAAAATATAATTAGAGACAATAAACCCATTACAACTCTGTTTCTATTTAGGGCCCTCACCTTACGGCTCGTGCTTTATGAATACATCGTATATTTTTTAGGTTTTTTAGCCCCTTGTATAACAATCTACTATTGGGTATTCTGCCAGATCCTATTGAGGGAAGGACAGAACATAAAAATTAAGAAGAAGCTTATAAACCTAATTTGAAAGTAAATAGAGAAATCAGTGTAAAACCATTATGAAAGAAAACAAAATTGAATGGGGATGATGACTAGGTTTGAATATATTGATTTTTATGATACATTCGGGTAAATAAGGTCAATGTTAACTGATTTATATATATATATATTTAAAAAGCAAAGATTGTCTGGATATTTGCAAAATAAATAAGATTATAAAATTTTAAAATCTATTAATTTTTTTTTATAGTAATTAGATGAAAATTCATACAGTTTTAGCTTCCTTACATTAAATGTGACAGTTTTCAATAAATGAACTATAAACATAAACGCACAAATAACAAAGATATAAGTAATTTTGTTTAAACGCCCATACAAACCTCGATACAAACGATCAGCGAGCCAAGACGTCACTAAACCGTGCCATTTTGTAAGGAGCGTATTTCAGGGATCCGCGGCAGCGCCGCAAATCTGACACTTTAAATCCCTGTAGCTCCGAAAGTAATGATCGTAGATACTATTATATTACTTTTACAAAATTGCTTTGCTATTAGTATACTCTTAATTTATATACAATTTAAAAAACTGTCATCATCCCTATTATAGAAAACAAAAATTATAAATAAACATTAACAAAGCATAATTACTCCATGACCTTACCAGATACAAGTAGGCGAGGATGAGGCTCCCGGTCCTCAGACGGATGCAGCAGAAACAGCATTGCTGCAGAACTAGCCTTGGCTCATGTTCAGCGCTGAAAATTCGTTTATCAGGCACATTGTGGGAAAAAAATAATTATTTCATATTCAAAATTAATTTATTTCAAGAAGGCTTAGTTTCAAGCTCTTTTGAAACGTTTGCAGGGTTAATATGTATCTTGAAGTACCCTTCCAATAATGAGTCACAAGTCACTACATTGTTTTTCATTGTAATAGATGTATCTTTATTTTTGTGATCACCTAACACATATTTCAACTAAATGACCTTGGCCTGCGACCAAGTGGCAAGTCGATTCTCTTTCTACGATCGCAAACGCTTTGAAAATTATAAAATGTATAGAAATGACTATTGCTATCGATAGGTCACGTGATCGAGTTATCGATCGGATCTGTCTTTCCCGTACATAAATAACATCGTATGTGCTACCTCAGTTTGCTCAGTGCGATCAGTTTGAAGGCGGTAATAAAGTTAGTTATGTATTAATTGACCAACACTGCGCTTTCCAGTGCTGGGTTGCCATTCCAGCACCTTGGAACCATAACGTCCATCGGCTTTATGTGGCAAGCCCTTTGCCACTTCATCTTCGCGACTCGCTGAGCTATGTCAGTGACTTTGGTTCACTTGTCTTTCAAACTTTGGTTTGGTTTGGTTTGGTTGGTGGTATTAATTGAATCAAAGATTTAGAATTATCAGACAGTTCTTTCAAAAACGACTTCAATTAACACTGCACTGATCTAACTGAGAAGGTAGCACATACGATGTTATTTATTACTTTTTACTATTTAATTTTGAAGTCGATTGTACTTATTTTTTTAAATTTTACAACAAGAAATTACTAACCGTTTTCTTGGCATTATCCCTATGTCCATATTAGCCATAGTACACTAAAAATTGCGTTTTGTTTGAAATTCTTCAGTGGTGGTGTGTTTATTTCATTTAATGTCATATTTTATGTAGTGACGATGGATTTACATGAGCTTTATCAATGAACTGGTACCGAATGTGGTCAACCGGAAATTAATTGTTTTTATCATACACCTACGTTAAGTGGGTGGATTTCCCAACAGCTAAATATACCCACGCGCCATGGATAAAACCGTAGTTTCTTTAGTGGAGTATTTCTATTCACTGTGGTTTGTATTTTTTTTAATATGCTGCATTAAATTATTAATATTAAATATTGACAAAAATGAATGCTTAATATTATCCTACTAATATTATAAACACGAAAGTTTGTATGGATGTTTGGATGTTTGTTATTCTTTAACGCCGGTAATACTGAAGCGATTTGGCTGAAACTTGGAATGGAAATAGATTTTACTCTGTATTAACACATAGGCAAAATACTTTTGATTCGGAAAAAATCCATGGTTTTCCCCAGAATTGCGAGAACTGATGATTTTGATGCTATAAATGTTTGTTATTCTTTTACGCCTCGACTACTGAACCGAATTAGCTGACATTTTGTAATGAGATATATTATAGCACGGATTAACACATTGGCTACTTTTTATCCTGGAAAACTGGGACCCGAGCGATTTTTGAAAAACTAAATTCCACGCGGACGATGTCGCGGGCGTCCGGATGTGAATATTATAAAAATAAATAATGGTGGTAATAATAATAGTGGTCGGCAAATACGGGTTTTAAAAAAAAAACTACGGTTTGCCGACAATGTGGTCATTATGACAGAGACTCTGAATGACCTTAGTACCTACCATGTTCAACGATCTCAGCAGAGTTTCTCAACGTGTGGGCCTAAAAATGAACATGAGCAAGACGAAGATCATGACTAATACTCATGTACCGCTCCACCCAGTTATTGTTGAGGACTCTGCGCTCGAAATTGTAGATATATACATACCTAGGACACTCAGTCCAGGTAGTTAGGTAGGAACAATTTCGAGAAAGAGGTGAATCGCCGAATCCAGCAAGGAAACTCCACGACATCTTTTCGTCCGAAATTCCTCAGTCCTGAAAACAGTCTTCGAACAGTGGGTGTTGCCAGTGATGATCTACGGATCCAAGACTTGGTCGCTGACTATGGGCCTTATTAGAAGGCCCAAAGTCCCTCAGCGGGCGATGGAGCGAGCTATGCTTGGAGTTTCTCTGCGTGATCGAATAAGAAATGAGGAGATCCGCAGACACACCAAAGTCACTGACATAGCTCAGCGAGTCGCGAAGCTGAAGTGGCAAAGGGCATGCCACGTAACTCGAAGAGCCGATGGACGTTGGGGTCCCGAAGTGCTGGAATGGCGACCCTGCACCGGATAGGGGCTGGTCAACCCCTCACTAGGAGGACCGAAGACATCAAGCGGGTTGCAGGGAGCCGCCATCAGGATGCTGGTGATTCGAGACCGTTGTGCTTGGAGGTCCGTGCAATAGGCCTATGTCCAGCAGTGAACGATGGACGTCAATCGGCTGATAATGATCATAATGAATTATTATGAATGTGTTAATTTCTTAATTTTGTTAAAATACTTTTTTTTTTAGTTTATTTATCACAAGCCGACGCCCGCGACTTCGTCCGCGTGAAACTCGATGTAAACTTTCAACTGCGCCTATCCTACCCCTACCCTACCTCTACCCTACCCCTAGCCTACCTCTAGCCTATCCCTGTCCCTACCCTACTCCTACCTACCCCTACCTACTACTTTTCTGGTTGCTTTTTTACACCTTGTGCCCGAAAAACCCAAATATTCTACGGAACCCTATTTTTTTCCAAAATAAAATTTAGCCTATGTTACTTGTGGATAATGTAGCTTTCGAATGGTGAAAGAATTTTTAAAATCGGTCCAGTAGTTTTTGAGCCTATTCATTACAATCAAACAAACAAACAAACAAACAAACATACAAACAAAGTTTTCTTCTTTATAATATTAGTATAGATAATCATATCAGCCAATGGACGTCCACTGCAGGACATAGGCCTTTTGTAGTTATACTTTTAGTTTGACTAATGTGTAAATTTAAAAAAAAATATTGTAATATAAGCTATCTTAAACCTAGTATTGGTAATATAAACAACATATTATTTAATATTTTTATCGTTACAATTGTTAAATATCCAATTATGACTCGACAATACATTCTGCTTGCGTTTGCTCTTTTTGAGCAATAGCCAATTGATCGTCACGGAAGGAAACTGCAGGCTGGTCGGTGCCGATCGCCATCTTCAGGTAATGACTCCTCAGAACGAGGAGGTAGTACACGTTGGTCACTGGAAATATCGGCCTTTTAATAACCTTTTTTTTATTATTTTTAACTCCCAACGCAAAAAGAGGGATTTATAAGTTTGACGTATTTGTCTGTCTGTCTGTCTCTGGCACGATAGCTCCTGAACGGATGAAGCGATTTCAGTTTAGTTTTTTTTTAATGAAAGGTGACTTATAGTCGAGTGTTCTTAGATATGTTTGATGAAAATCGGTTGAGCCGAAAAGTTCTGGGGGTTGAAAATGGGGAAGAATAACCGAATGTCTGCTAATACTAGTATACTCGAGTGGGGTCTCAAATAAAACAGAATATTGATTACTTGATGGAGAGTGTAATTAATAATTTCATGACTATCGGGGGTTTTTCAAAACGGGGGCAGACTTCACACACGCAGAGAATTAAGAAAATTTTCTGGTATGCAGGTTCCTCACGATGTTTTTCCTTCACCATTTGAGACACGTGATATTTAAATACTTAAATGCACACAACTGAAAAGTTGGAGGTGCATGCCCAGGACCGGATTCGAACCCACACCTTTCGGAATCGGAGGCAGAGGTCATATCCACTGGGCTATCACGGCGCATCGTTGCAAACAGTACAGCTATTATATACAGATATACAGATAATGTTATATTTTAATGTTCACACACAATCTGCCTCATAGGCGTGCAAGCCGAGTACATTATAATATTTTTTATTTACTAATATTAGAATTGTCAATTATTTACAATGTCATTTCATAAATTAAAGTCATATAACAAACCTTAACAAACATAATAAAATAAAATTCAACCAAAGTAATATTGTCAAAACATTATACATTTTATTGATATAAAATAATTTGTCATTAAGGAACTCTGCTACTGTGTAATATCCTTTATTTAAGAGTATTTTGACCATTCTTCCTTTGAATTGCATAGCATCTAACCTTTTCAAACTCTCTGGAATATGATTGTATATGCGTATGGCCATACAATATGTGTTATTTTAAAATATATTTACTCTATGCCTTGGCACTACAAGTTTATTTTTGTATCATATTTTGTATTATATTAGTTATGTGTATGAAAGAAACTTACCAAGATGGCCCACCAATTGTAATATCCCATAAATATGAATGTTTGAGGACATAGAAACTGCAACAATTTGACGAAGTACAGTCAGTACAGAGAATACTATTTGGAAGATTATGTAGATTCTGACGTACCGTTGTCGCTCCTAGAAAAATAATAAATTATGACCTCGCAGCTGACTATCGGCTACGACGAAAAACACACACCGGCACAATTGGGTATTTGATATTTTTTTTCATTGTATGTACCAGTAGCGAAGACTGAAATTTTCTAGTACGTAACCCATTCACGTGTGTACTTGTATTAGTTTGAATATGTTTTAGGCTGAGTACGATAAATTATTATTAACGTGGATATTTATAAGGTAACCCGATAGGAATCGGGTTGCTAGGAATCGCCCCTGGTATGTACCTATATTAAAATTAAAAAGCGGTTTAGTAGAAATAACAGTGTTTATCTGCGATAACTACTTTCGGAAATAGAGACATCTTTGCGGCGCTGCTGAGGATCGCTTATGTCAGCCACTGACAATCAAGTAAGCTAACATGCCTGCAGCGCTAACGGCTTGACAGCCGATAAAACTGATCGTGTGTTGGTAGCGATGTGCATGATATCATGCCGATCATGCACTGTTTACCAACAAACAAATTAAAAATGAGGGTGTAAATCGCTAGTCCTTTCACACCAAATAATAATTATAATAAACTTGTTCATAAATTAAATAAACAGTTAATATATTTTGAATAACATTTTATAATCAAACAATCTATACTAATATAATAAAGCTGAATAGTTTGTTTGTTTGTTTTATTGAACGCGCTAATCTCTGGAACTACTGGACCGATTTGAAAAATTCTTTCAGTGTTAGATAGCCCATTTATCGAGGAAGGCTATAGGCTATATATTATCTCTGTATTCCTACGGGAACGGGAACCACGCGGGTGAAACCGCGCGGCGTCAGCTAGTACAGTCATAATTTAAAATAAAGAAGTTAGAAATGACATGCGTATTGCGTACTCTACCTCCAATTCTAATTTGTTTGTTGGTAAACAGTACACATCGAGTATGGCTGTAGCTTGGCAAATTCGTTGATGACACTCCCATGATATGCGGGCGAAGAGGGGAAAAACTGCGCGGGTGTAAGGTCGTGCGCGCGGGGCATCGCTAACCCCCTCCCGGCCTGCACGGACCACTATTCTATTTTCTACTATTCTATAGTAACGATATAAAACTATTGTTTGTACATATGTATTATGTACTTAACCAACAAGGTGAAAATCGATGTCGTGAACTATAACCCATCGTGGTCGAAGTTCCCGTAAGAATTCGGTAATGATATATAGCCTTCCTCGATTAATGCACTATCTAACATTGAAAGAGTTTTTAAAATCGGACCAGTGGTTCCTGAGGTTAGTGCGTTCAAACAAACTCTTCAGCTTTTTAATAATAGTGTAGAAGTATAGATAATTATTAATTAATACTATTTTGTTATGTTATATTCATATTTACCTTATGTAGTCCTACGAGAAGATATATATTAAACGGTAAAGCGACAAGGTTTATGACCAAAGTAAAGGCAAGTATTATTATAATTTTGATAAAGATCAGCTTAAGTTCCGACGAAGAAATAGCCAAATAAGACGTAAAAGTAATCATTGTGGCAGCCGTCATACCACAGTTCACGATAATACCGATCTGAAAAACGAATAGAAATAAAAATTATCTTACTACAGGCCACAAATGGGTACAATTTTATATAGGTACAGTTATAACGATGGACTAAGGCTGCCGGTCCATCGAAGTGGAGCGAGGCAGCGGAGCCGAGAAACAGAAATATTAACCAAAAGGATTGCACAAAATATCCGCTCCTCTTTAGTGGACAGGGCTTGCGAGCTAGTTTAAAAATTCATATAAAGCCGGTAAAACGGAGCGAGGTTAAATTTTTTTTTTTCTTTAAGTACAAGTTAGCCCTTGACTACAATCTCGCCTGATGGTAAGTGATAATGCAATCTAAGATGGAGGCGGGCTAACTTGTTAGGAGGAGGATGAAAATCCTCACTCCTTTCGGTTTCTACACGGCATTGTACTGTAACGCTAAATCGTACTTGGCGGTACGTCTTTGCCGGTAGGGTGGTAACTACCCACGGCCAAAGCCTCCCTCCCACCAGCCAAGTTTTTAAAAATTAATTAAATTTAACATTTATTTATTTAACATAGTCTGCAACTCCGCTTCGCATAAGGCTGTCAGTCCACCGAAGCGGAGCGAGGCAACGGAGCCGAGAAACGGAGAAATATTAACCAATTTATATTAAAAAAAATTATAAAAACGGTAAGCGGAGCGGGGAAAGAGTGTGGGGAATCTAGCCACTCCGCTCCGCAGCCTCGCTCCTCTACGGTGGACAGTCACAGTACGCAACTCCGCTCTGCATTAGTCCGTTTCTCTGCTCCGTTGCCTCGCTCCGCTTTGGTGGACAGGCAGCCTTAGTCTGTTTCTCCGCTATGCTCCCTCGCTCCGCTTTGATGGACAGGCAGTCTAAGAGTTGGTTTTACAACCGTAAATTTCATCACTCTTACTTTATGCCAAACTAGCAGACGCCGCGCGGTTTCACTCGCGCAGTTTCCATTCCCGATGGAATACAGGGATAACACAGCCTATGACACTCGCAAATAACGTGGCTTTTTATCGGTGAAATCAGTTCAGGAGATCGAGAGATTACCACCTAAAACCCCACGAAATATTCATTTTAATGTTAAGTATAAATGAGAAAGACAAAGCTTTTGAATAACACGGATAAAAAACGCAAATTAAGCTCTATGTGTTAAGTAGTGAATAAGTTATACGAAGTAGAAAAAACAAATAGTCTTTTTAACTAAAAAACTAAAATTCAAAGACTTCAGTTATTTTGTTTTAAAAACTAAACCGATTTTTATGTAAATGAAATGGTATCAATCTGGAAATATACTCTTTCAAACATAAAAAGAATTTTTAAAATTGGTTAATAAATGACGAAGGTAACAAATATTAAAAAAAACGTACGCATAGAGTTGAGAACCTCCTCCTTTTTTTGAAGTCGGTTAAAAAGAGAAAAATCCGTCTGAATACATTTGGTTGAGAGATATATTTATTGGTGTGTGAGTTTACCTCGTCCCCCTCAAAAAACGACAGACAATTTTTTTTATGGTGAATTTGGGTGTGTTAGTCCATAGCTAATTACTCTATGACCTTACCAGATACAAGTAGGCGAGGATAAGGCTCCCAGTCCTCAGTGGGATGCAGCAGAAACAGCATTGCTGCAGAACTAGCCTCGGCTCATAGTGAGGCAAGGCTAGTTCTGAAGTGTTTTTAGATCTGATGACTTTATCAGGAACACTATAAAAGATATGGAAGCAGTTAGTAGTTATCTTAGGCTTAATGTATTTAGAGTTACGTTCACTAAAAATCATGGAACCCTTATTAAAATGCGGAAATGCGTCGAGGCATCAAGTTGAAATTTACGAGTAAACAACAGTCATAGTACTTAGGCCAAAATCAGCTATAACCTCCGATTTCGTTGAATCTCCATAGATTTGGATGAAAATTTGGGATCAAGTATGCTTTACTCTCTACTTCAAAAGTGACATATGCTCGTCTGGCGCTTTTTGCTTTTTAGGGGTGAAATCCACCCCTTTTGTTAAAAATGGGAAGAATGCAAACCATTTTGGCATAAGAAATTGTGTTTAATTACATAAAATACATGTTTTTTTAAATATTTGTATGCATGATTTTGGTTCATTTTCGAACGCTTATAGCAACCAGCCTTTAAATTGAAAAACATGAAAAACGTTAAGTTGTGTTAGGTGTACTTCTTACCTTTATCAATCTATACTAATATTATAAAGCTGAAGAGTTTGTTTGTTTGCTTGAACGCGCTAATCTCAGGAACTACTGATCTGATTTGAAAAATTATTTCAGTGTTAGATAGCCCATTTATCTAGGAAGGCTACAGGCTATAGACAGACAGACAAAAATTTTTACTGATTGCATTTCTGGCATCAGTGTCGATCACTAATCACCCCCTGATAGTTATTTTGGAAATTTCATGTACAGAATTGACCTCTCTACAGATTTATTATAAGTATAGATAACCTAATGATTATAATGCACTTACATGCTCTCGGCTGTACACGCTTGGCCGAGGCGGCAGGTTGGAGGGGCTCCGCGCATCTGGACCACCTGGTTCCTCAACACGAAAATAAAAAATATGTTCCATGCTGAAAATAACAACAATTGGTATAGGTAACAGTGGCGAAGGTTGAAATTTAGATGATACAGTTTGATGCAAACTCCGATTACTCATATATCTAGATACATTACAACATTGAATACGCATTTTCAAAGGTGGGAATCGACTCGCATGAACTCTTCGCCGCTGATTATTGCCGTACATCCTTATCTTTAGTATTTACATCACAAGTAAATTGCGCAAACATTCCATATATTATTCACTGCACAAACATTCCCTTTATTAATAGAGTACAAGTATGTACCAACATAACTGCACAAAATCAGTGAAAAATGCGTCAATATGATCACAATGATGCTACAAGTTCACGATATTAAACTGAAAGATAACATAATTATGATTATTAGCAGACTCAGAGGTGGATTAAAAAAAATAAGAATACCAATGTTGAACAAACGTTATGATTCACCATAATTATCAGGACAACATAATTAAAAAATCAAAATGTACCTAACCAAAATAGAACTCTAGAATGGCAGAGAATACTTTGACCAGTCCCAGAGGCTAGCGACTCCGGGTGCAGGTTTAAGGGGGATCCCTTAAACCTCCTTCATGACATACACAATACATATCAAACACTCACCTTCACTGCTTAAGTTATTCTCCCGGCCTATACCAAAGTAATCCATAAAGAATAGGGATGATGACAGTTTTTTAAATTGTATATAAATTAAGAGTATGCTAATAGTAAAGCAATTTTGTAAAAGTAACAGGGTATCTGCGATCATTGCTTTCGGAGCTGCAGGGATTTAAAGGGTCAGATTTGCGGTGCTGCCACGGATCCCTGAAAAGCGCCCCATACAAAATGGTACGAAATAATGACGTCGTAGGTACATAATGCCGATCCTGCAGAAATTTATTTCTGTTTTGGTGCGGTGAGATAGTTTTTATTTTTTTCTTAAATGTAATATGTGTACCTACTAACATAATTTTTAAGTTTGTTTGTTTTAACCAATGGGCCTTTGTAGCCAAAAATAAAGAAATTATTATTATTATTATAATGATCGTTTGATTTGTATGGGCGGTCAAACAAAATTACTAATATCTTTGTGATTTGTGCGTTTATGTTTATAGTTCTAGTATTGAAAAATGTCACATTTAGGTAATGTAAGGAAGCTAAAACTGTATGAATTTTCATCTAATTACGATAAAAGATTTTTAATAGATTTTGAAATTTTATAATCTTATTTATTTTGCAAATATCCAGTCAATCTTTTTATGTACCTATAAATTAGTTAACGTTGACCTTATTTACCCTAAAATCAATATATCCAAACCCAGTCATCATCCCCATTGCACTACAAGAGATGTGGACGGCACAAGAATACTGAAGCCGACCGTACGGCGAGTAAACTAATCCCTATTCTTCACGCAAATAACTCGCGCTATCTAGCGTCGGCACGAGCCAACACGAGATAGTCGAGAGTCCATCCGATCCGTCTCGGACTACTATTTCCTACAATATTTTAAAATAAACTTACCAATGTAGGCCAACATAACTGTAATCCACGTAGCATGGCCGTTGTTGGCATAAGACAGTGCAATAATACGATGAAGTACTGTTAAAGTTCCGCATACTAGCTGGAAGAACATGAAAATTTCTATGTGGGTTGATTTTTCCTGAAAATAAAACCGATATTTAGTTACTCAATAATTGTATAAAGGCAATGTCCATCCCCGGCCCTGGACTATCCTAACCTTCCGGCAATATATCTAAAAAATCTTTATACTTTAATAATGAAAAGACGACAAAGACGTACCGCCAAGCGATTTAGCGTTCCGGTACGATGTCGTCTAGAAACCGATAGGGGTGTGGATTTTCATCCTCCTCCTAACAAGTTAGCCCGCTTCCATCTTAGATAACATCATTACTTACCATCTGGTGAGATTGTAGTCAAGGGCTAACTTGTACAGAATAAAAAAAAAATGAAATCTCAAAAACTTTATTAAAAAAGCATAAGCTGGAAGTCCTCAGCTCCGATTTTGATAATTTTTTTAAAGTCGTGTTTTTATGTTATCAAACCCCTCTCATTCTGAGAGGAGTCTCGTACTCAATAGTGAGCCAGATATGGTTGTTTTTGATCCGAAGCTACATAACATAAAACCAAAGAAAACAAAAAAAAGCTGAAAATGTTTGCTTGCTAAACGCGCTAATCTCAGGAATTACTGGTCCGATTAGAAAAATTCTTTCAGTGTTAGATAGCCCATTTACTGAGGAAGGCTATAGGTATTATCCCTATATTCCTACGGGAACGGGAACCACGCGGGAGAAACCGCGCGGTGTCAGCTAGTACATAATAAAAGAAATTACCTTATGTAGTCCAAAGAGGAGAAGCACGCAAAATGGCAACGTAAACAGGTGAATAACCACCGGTATTGGATCCAGCACCAATTCTCTAATAGATGCGACACAGAGCAAGTCAGAAACTTTTGACGAAGTGTCAACGTCGGTGAATAGTATGGAAGCTGATAAGGTCAAGTTGAATAAGACGTAACCCTGCAATAAAAAAGAAAAAACATTCCTACAACGCTACATTCGGGATGATGACTAGGTTTGAATATATTGATTTTTATGATACATTCGGGTAAATAAGGTCAATGTTAACTAATTTATACAAAAAAAAGGTAAGATTGTCCGGATACTTGCAAAATAAATAAGATTATAAAATTTCAAAATCTATTAAAAATCATTTATCGTAATTAAATGAAAATTCATAGTTTTAGCTTCCTCACATTAAATGTGTCATTTTTTAAACATAAACGCAAAGATAACAAATATATTAGTAATTTTGTTTGAACGCCCATACAAATCTAACGATCATTATGTACCTATGGCGTCATTAATTCGTACCATTTTGTATGGAGCGTTTTTCAGGAATCCGCGGCAGCGCCGCAAATCTGACCCTTTAAATCCCTGTAGCTCCGAAAGTAATGATCGCAGATACCCTGTTACTTTTACAAAATTGCTTTACTTTTAGCATACTCTTAATTGATATACAATTTAAAAAACTGTCATCATCCCTCTGCGCTATTTGAGCATAAAGTATAATGAAAAAGTTGTTAAAGAATCAAGATTCTTCTTCAGAAGTTTACAGATAGACAGCATCTTTATCTTACCAAATAAAAATAAGCAAAAATTAGACATCCCGTCTTGAGGGAAATCAAGGAACAGCATTCATCGCTCTCTGCCACCGGTTGACAATCAACCATGACTGTACTTCTCTTAGTCTCCTCACTGTAAAATGTTATAACATTTTTAGGGTTCCGTATACAGCAATGAACTATTTTTACCATGTATGTCTGTCCGCCCGCGGTTTAGTTCAACTACTGATACTTGAAAGCTTTGCGTTAAGTGCGCCAACAAAGTCGTGAAATAAAATCTGGCATAAAAAAATAAGGGTGGTATTTTAGTGTAACACAATATTCTAGTCATCGATATAAATCGTTAAGTGGGCCCCTAAATATTAAAGAACACACAATGTTATGTCATTACTCAAAGACGTGCACGCACATCTTATTTTAGTACGCAACGCGTGCATGCTGTTAGTGGACGTGGACTTAGAAAAATATTTCAATGTTTGTTCTTCGTGTTCATTTTGGAAAAGTAAAAACACAAGCCACAACACGAATAGAGAGGAAAGGTGCTATGAAAGCTACTTTCCATGGGTAAGTATTTGCGAAACAAATGACAATTCCGCGACACTTCGGGGCCCATCTAACGATCTACGATCGATGGTCCTAGTAATAAGTGGTTTTTTTTTTATATTTTCCCCGAAATATGACAAATCGGGTCCCTAACTACCAGACACTGCAGTCATTTAATCAGTAAGACTCCCAAAGCCATCCTTGAAGCTTTAATTTTGAGTGATAATATAATTTTCCAGTGATGAAAGATTTGATAATCAGTCCAAAAGTTTAAGTAAAATAGTAGTTAAAATGAGAGATTTTTGGATTCATAATAAACTAGTCTGTTTCCGAAAAGATAGGTAAGTAATTTGAATTATTTCTTAAAGGTAGCTGAGTTAATTGTGTGCTCTTCTTCAAGGCATGTTTGGAACCCTCGTAACTTTTATATCAAGTTTTCGATTTTACTTACCATCATTAAACTATGACATAACTTGTAAACTAAGCCTAATTGAAATATATGAATTTTGAATTTGAACGGCCTCCGTGGCGCAGTGGTATGCGCGGTGGATTTACAAGACGGAGGCCCTGGGTTCGATCCCCAGCTGGGCCGATTGAGATTTTCTTAATTGGTCCAGGTCTGGCTGGTGGGAGGCTTCGGCCGTGGCTAGTTACCACCCTACCGACAAAGACGTACCGCCAAGCGATTTAGCGTTTCGGTACGATGTCGTGTAGAAACCGAAAGGGGTGTGGATTTTCATCCTACCCCTAAGAAGTTAGCCCGCTTCCATCTTAGATTGCATCATCACTTACTATCAGGTGAGATTGTAGTCAAGGGTTAACTTTTTTTTATTTATTTATTTTTTATTAACTTTTTTTTATTCTTTACAAGTTTGTCTGTTTGTCAGACAGACAAACAGACAAACTTGTAAAGAATAAAAAAAAAAAATGAACTTACCTTCCTCTTGCGACTGTCACTTGTTCGGGTAAATCTGCCATGTCCACTGAATTTGGGCACGAGTGCTAACAATTCAAACTTAAAACTGACTAAGCTAATAGGGGAGGTATGTTTAATACGAGTAATCAGAGAGGATGTAAAAATGGATTTATTTGCGCTCTATTAATATAGTCCAGTAATATTAGGTTTTATCTGGGGAGAAATTTCCACTGAGCTGAATTTTTGTATACATTTTTATTACGGTGCTATTATGAAGATGTGAAAAATCAACATCGATATCGCGCCCGTTAAAAAAGTTACAAAGGTCACTAAAACAGTTTTTTGCAAATAATTCTCAGCGCTTTAATCCGAAAACGGTTAATTTTACAGAAAAACTGCAAGATATATTTTTATAGACAATTTTTATAATGACCTCTATTGACCTCCGAGCAAATATTTGCGAAAAATTTATTTTCGTGACCTTTTGACGTTTGTAACTTTTTTAGCCCTCTTGATATCGATGTCTATTTTTCACATAATAACAAGCAATTAATCAATCAATCAATTTATTTATTTGCAGATACATGCATTATATATTCAGGTGGTCGGTAGATGTAGATGGTAAATGTATCTTGCCAATTTGGCATCAAAATATTTATTAAGTATTTAATGATTCAAATGACAATTTCACCTTTTAAAATTTACATCTTTACAATAATTTTATAAGAAAACATTTTATAATTATATTACTAAAAATAGTTAGTGTGTACATTTTAACAGTAACTCGGTAGGAATTTTTCCCCAGATTGGAGTTTAAAATGCCTAAAATGACTGGACTATAATGATATGAACTTTATTATCATTTCAGCCGACATCCAAAAAGTTTGTTATCAACGCTTATTTAACCTTGTTTAATTGTATGCCATTCAATTTAAACTGACTGCCTCATTGCCAGTGGCGTGCACAGGGTTTATAACTAGGGTAGGTACTATATTATAAAATTGCACAAAATGGAAAGTCGATGTCCGAAATGGGGCCCACTTTTCAGAATGATACAGAAATGAAAATTGTACTAAAAATCTTGTTTAATTTACTAGATTACTCCATTAGTATCTTAGCCAAAATAATATTCGCCAACATTGAAAATAAGTTGATTTCATTATTTTCCCACTGATCGTGGTGATTTATTTATGTATCTTTTAAGATGCGTATTTCACTGATTGTCAGTCTTTGCCAACGCAGGCTGTCAATGTCACAGGCAATCATTGAATAAGGTGTCCTTGTCAAATATTATGTCAAATGTTCTATTTATCAAATTGACAGTTTCCCTAGGGATTTCACTTTATATATTATCGTATTTTGACAAAATGTTGACACATTCAGTCAAAATACGACTATATTAGTGTAAAATCCTTATCAAAACTGTCGCATGTCAGTTGACACTGATAGTGTAATTAATTTTATGTTAAAGGGATACGATTTGTTGCCCACCTGATAAATATTTTAACTATTTAGGCAAATATAGATTTCTTTGAAAATTGGCCTCATGAGTTCTCCTTATTTCTCCTTATTTAGAGCCAATTTTCAGCTCTGTACCATTCGTATTAGTTGGGCCCGATTTTGTATGGAGATTGAATTTCTCATTTCTACTTCAATACACTACCAATCGTAATGTGTCCTCAGGGTAGGCACTAGACAGCGCATTTGTAGATCTATGAAGTGCGCGCGCTCATTCGTCCAGTGGTTAGCCTTTGCGGCTTTGCTCACAAAGTCCTGAGTTCGAGTCATAGGTCGGGCTAAAAGTGAGCTTTTCATTCTTCTAAGAAATTTTCAGTTAATATTCTTTATTTTTTCGCGAAATTGAGAGACAGTCAGATGGAAAAGAAAGTGATGTTTTAAGGGTTTTACTTTGTGAGATACTGGATCCTAAAATTTAGTTTTTTGTTTTGTCACTCATTTCTGATCGCCGCAACTCGATTAGTGTTATTAGGGATTATGACTAGGTTTAAATATATTGATTTTTATGATACATTCGGGTAAATAAGGTTATCTAATTTATACATAAAAAGCAAAGATTGATTGGATATTTGCAAAATAAATAAGATTATAAAATATCAAAATCTATTAAAAATCTTTTATCGTAATTAGATGAAAATTCATACAGTTTTAGCTTACTTACATTAAATGCGACATTTTTCAAGAAATGAACTACAAACATAAACGCACAAATAACAAAGATATTAATAAATATAGTTCTCCGTGACGCAGTGGTGAATTTACAAGAAAGAAAGAAAGAAAATAAGTTTATTCACTTTTTAGTGTCACAAACAGTACATCCTATCTTAGATATTATATGACTGTCTGTGTCACCAAACAGAAAGGGTCCCTAAACTTAAAATATATTTATTATACTTCTGCATTAATCACTTGGTCCGTAACATTTATAATAACCAACATTTCCAACAAATACACAGTTTTTATTATTCTTAATCTTCTTGCTCACTATCCTGACGCCCTAGCCACAGTAGATATAACAAGCAGTATAATAACTCGGCCGTATTTTTGAAATAAATACCTACAGCCGCGCGCTCCGTAAACATGTGATAGGGCTGCCCGCCTCCAGCATTTTAATTACATTTGCCAACTTTGTGTTTCCATTTAGTTATGTGATTGTAAATATACTTTTTTTTAAATAAACAAATAAAATACTTTGTAAATTGTAGTAAAATAGGAAGTGATCAATAAAATGCGTGTTGTTTTTTGATTGGTAGATTTAAATAAGGCTGATACTAATCAATGATCTTGAAGGACCTTCATATATTTATTTTGGTGATGCCATCTAGGTATTACCACCACACTAGGTGACCAAATAATAAAAAATCGGTCAAGTGCGTGTCGGGCCACGCGCAGTGTATGGTTCCGTAGATAATGTTAGCACTTTAATCCCTTATGTAATGCACAAAAATACCGATAACGATACCCCCACACTATAGAATAGACGATAAAAAATTGATCGTGACTTGGCATGTAGGGAAGGAACTACAAAAAACAAATTGAAATTGACCGGGTTCGCTAGTAGTTTAATAAAAAAATCTGGATAGGTATATTAATATCAGCTGCCTCTTTACTCTTTTTATTCAAATACATTAAAGTATGAGCAACACAATAATGTTGTTAAATTCAAACAACTTCTTTACATAACTTTTTTATTACATTAAAATACAGGTATACAAAACATACAATATGTCATAAGATTTAAATCTATGTATTACATAATAATCAAAGAAAACAACCTGATTAAAGAAGTTAATAAATAATTATTTAATAATATTATATTACCGTTTACGTCATTTACCTATTTACACAAAATCATTGAAGCATTTATTTATATATATATATTTTTTTAAATTATGCCTTTAGAATACAAAATATTAATCAAACTTTATAAAAATAATAACTTTTTTTCTAGTCGTCATAATTAAAAAATCCAATACACTGCGTTCGTCACCGCGACACAGTCGCAACGGTCTTCACCCCACGATCACCCCACGTACGAGGTGCGTAGGTATAGCTCGCGTTTCGACCTTTACTATGAAGTCCACCTACTGGTTATACTGTGCCCTAACCAAGTTAGACATCAATTCTCTTTCTAGAAACGCTAACGCTTCGAAAACTAATAACTGTATGCGGTTGACATATTACCTGATTGATCACGTGGTCTATCGATAACGTATGTGATCCCCATATTTTTTAATTAAAAGGATGGAGGAGGCCTATACCCAAAACTGGGTGCTCCAATAACAAAATAAAAAAGTTAACATACTTATAATCGTAAATTATTAAATTGACATCATATATAAATAAATAAAATAAAATAAAATACGAGTATTACTTTGACGTTAATAATAATTAGATTTTTGAATTGACGTTAATAATAATTAGATTTTATATTGACACTAACTGACGCCGCACGGTTTCACCCGCGTGGTTCCCGTTCCCGTAGGAATACAGGGATAATATATAGCCTATAGCCTTCCTCGATAAATTGGCTATCTAACACTGAAAGAATTTTGCAAATCGGACCAGTAATTCCAGAGATTAGCGCGTTCAATCAAACAAACAAACTCTTCAGCTTTATTATATTAGTATAGATTTGTGTATTGCATATTGACAAAGTATCATTTGTATTGTATTTTGTATTATTATGTATTTGTAATTTCGTTATTGGAATAAAGGCAATTATTATTATTATTATTATTAGCGTTTCAAGAAAGAGAAATAATGTGTAATTTGGTTACATGTCCAGCTCGCAATGTCTAAACTTTTGGTGATAAGTGACCATCGCGATGTAGATGTCCAGGCAGATTGTTGCAGCGCCCGCCCAGTTCTAAGTAATGACTCCGCAGCACTACCACAAAATAGATGTTGAAAACTGAAAATTATTAACATTAGTTAGCAAAATGTCTGGGTGACAAATACGCTTGGTGTTTTATTTTTTAACCCATTTAATATAATTGACGGCCGTGTGGCGCAGTGGGTAGTGACCCTGCTTTCTGCATCCACGGCCGTGGGTTCGATTCCCAGAATTGGAAAATATTCGTGTGATGAGCATGGGCTTTTTCCAGTGTCTGTGTGTATTGATACATTATATAAGTATTAATATGTAGTATAAAAATGTATATGAATATTATAATATCAACTATCTTAGTACCCATAACACAAGCTACTCTGTATGCTTCCTTTGGGGCTAGATAGTGATGTGTATTGTTGAGGGGTATTATAAGTTTGATGAGTCTGTCTGTATGTAGCACTATACTTCCGAACGGATGAAGCGATTCAATTTTTTTTTGTATGAAAGGTGACTTATGGGCGAGTGTTCTTAGACATATTTGATGAAAATCGGTTGAGCCGTTTAAAAGTTGTGGGGGTGAATGTGGGGAAGAACTACCGAATGTCTGCAAATATAAGAATAAAAATTGTTTAAAAAAAACTCAGTACACAAATTGACGTCCTGACAATAACGTCCTGACCCAACTAGCTGACGCCGTGGTTCCTGTTCCCGTAGGAATACGGGAATAAAATATAGCCTTCCTCGATAAATGGGCTATCTAACACTGAAAGAATTTTTCAAATCGGACCAGTACTTCCTGAGATTAGCGCGTTCAATCAATCAAACAAACAAACAAACTCTTCAGCTTTATAATATTATAATATAGATTATTACTATTTCAACAAATAGACAACACAAACTTACATATATATAACAAAATCGTTATAGCATCCACGACACGCTTCTCTGCAAACAGAACTAGTGTAACCAATCTCTGGATAACGTTTATGACTATACACACCAAGAGGAAGATAATGAAAATTTTCACGTAGTTGCGTTTATTCTGAAATATACAAAGGTCTTTAACGTACCGTAACGTTTGCTGGTGGGAGGCTTCGGCCGTGGTTAGTTACCACCCTACCGACAAAGACGTACCGCCTAGCGATTTAGCGTTCCGGTACGATGTCGTGTAGAAACCAAAAGGGGTGTGGACTTTGATCCATCTCCTATCAAGTTAGCCCGCTTCCATCTTAGATTGCATCGTTACTTACCATCAGGTGAGATTGCAATCAAGGGCTAGCTCGTAAAAAAAAAAAATATTTATTATTTATTATTATTTATTCATATTAATTTGTAACGGCTAAAACTCACGTAATGCAAAACTAAGGGCCCATGACTAAAAGCCCCATACCTACGGGTTGAAACTAGTCTGCTATAGCTTGGCAAAATTTCATTCGTAACACTCCAAATGGACCGCGCGAGGCGGGGGGTATGTAGCGATGAATGAAAAACCCATGACTGATGCACGTGACTTCCCCGCACGCACGATTTCACACTCGCGCAGTCTTTCCCCCCGTCGCACGCATATCATGGGAGTGTCATCAACGAACTTGCCAGACTATAGCAACCTAATAACATATAGGTAATTAAACTTAGCACACACTGTCTTCACACACACACACACACACACACACACACAACACACCACACTCAACCACACACACACACACACCCACAACACACCACACTCAACCACACACACACACACAATTTCTCATACCAACGTTCACTCATACATACGTTTAAATGTGATTTTTTTTCTATCTCTTTTTTTTTATTATTTCCTTTTCTTTCTTGAATGTATTCTCAGATTGTGCTTTTTTATAAATTGTTCTAACTATGAAAAATCTGTAACTGGCTGTAACATACAGGAAATATTGTATAATTGTATTCTTGGTAACGCTGTTGATTTTCCTTAAAAATAAATAAATAAATAAACATAAAAACCTACCTTATGCAGTCCAATTAGAAGAACAATAGCAAATGACAATGAAAACATGGTCAGAAGCTCGACAACAGATGAAATGGCTAAAGCTTGTATCAACTCAGTCCGATGATGAATCGTGTCGGGATCATTCACAAATATAGAGATGGCAACCAATGCTAAGGTTGTGAAGATCAAGCTAATCAGGGTAGCGACCTGAAAAAATGCAATATTATAAATTACCATAACTTATGATAGAACGCTGCACTCGAAACTGTAAACGAATACATATTAGGACATGAGATCCAGTTAGGTAGGTCAATTTTCGAGAAAGAGGTGAAACGTCGAATTCATCTCGGCTGGGCTGCATTCGGGAAACTTCGCGACATCATTTCGTCCGAAAGTCCGAAGTTCTTCGAACACGCACTGTTTGAAGACAAAAGTCTTCATCAGTGCGTGTTGCCAGTGATGACCTATGGTTCCGAGACTTGGTCTCTAACTATGAATGAGCCTCATAAGAAGGCTCAGAGTCCGCAGAAGAACCAAATCATCCAATACAGCTCAACGAGTTGCGAAGCTGAAGTCGCAATGGGCGGGGCACTTAGTTCGAAGAGCCGATGGACGTTGGAGTACCAAAGTGTTGGTATGGCGAACCCGCGCTAGAAAGCGTAGACCCCTCACCAAGTGGACTGACGACATCAAGCGAGTCGCAAGGATTCGCTGGATGCAGGTGGTTCAGTGTCGTGATGTTTGGAAGTTCCTACAAAAGGCCTATATTCTGCAGTGAAGGTCAATCGGCTGATATGATGATGATGAAGATAGAACGAGAGAATGCTTACTGCTTAGCCAGACATACCTACCTACAAAGATTTTGTTCTGTTAGTTATGTCACTAGCGCGCCAGTTCTGAAGCGGACAAAACTAGAAAAATGTATGGGAATAACCCTACTAAAATGTCAAATAAAATACCGTCTTACCAGATACAAGTAAGCGAGGATGAGGCTTCCAATCCTCAGAGGGATGCAGCAGAAACAACACTGCTCCAAAACGAAATTTGCTCTTGCCTCAGATATTATAGCTTGTTTATGAGGCTCACTATAAAAAAAAATGCTAGTAAATACCAATTATGTGTTTTCTATGGCAATGGTTGTCACCGTAAGTAAGTAATTCCGACATGGTTATTTCATCACAATAAAGTTATGTAGGAATGCAAATTCGAGCATGGATCCCGTTCCCGCGCGCACTCGCGGTCGCACAGGGAGCAAAGCCGTGTCAAAAATGCCGGAAATTTGGAAAAATTTGATGAAAATTAAGAAAAAGCATGAAAATTATTGGAAAAATGCTGTTAATAATTTTAGTTTTTTCAGTTTTAGGGAGACGCAGGAGGCCTAAAAACGTCACCCGGACTGCAAAATTTTAGACCAACGCCGACTAAAAATTTTCAAGATGTATTGACAGAATCTATCAGTTTGTATAGAAATTTTGTATCGCTTAAGTAGCCTCGGTTACAAAATATAAGTGGAATGTAGGTGCCAAAAAAAGCTATTAATAATTTTTAGATGCCATTCCTAGATGGACCGAGGACATCAAGCGGGTTGCAGGGAGCCGATGGATGTCGGCTCAAAACCAATGTGTTTAGTAGTGCAAGGTCTATGTCTAGCAGTGGATATGACGATTTAAATTGTTACTTTTCAAGGGTTTAAATGAAAAAGATTTTTTTTTTTAAACTTTGACTGTATTAGATTCAACTTTACCTTTGTGATCTTTTTGATGCTACTTGCAGATTGTCAGCCATTTTTAACTGAAATACTAGACTCTGACTGATTACGAGAATGCTGTTCAAGCTTTGATATTAAAGTGGATTTTTTTTATTATCACGCATCGAACTGGGTATTAATGATATACCTACCAGTATAGTTCAGGATCCGGGGATCAGGATCCGGGGATAGTATATCTTCCAAGCAAATTTTCCGTGACTAGTATCATCTTGATGACACGCTCTAAAATCAAAGCTCATAAAAAAAAATTTAATTAAAAAATTCAACCGAGTTTCAACTCAAAAATTAACCTAAACTCAAAAGCATTCAAAAACAAAAAAATAACATCTTACCTATGTGTTACCTTCTGATCAGTTTGAAGGCGGAGCCAAGTCAGCGATGTATTAAATCAAGCCGTTTAAATTACAAAATTTTTGTGGTTCTTTTAGAAACGGTTTTAATTAAAATACGACACTGAATTGGCACTCCCTTCAAACTGATCAGTTCCATCGTCCGTGTTTCGGCTCCATCATCACACCAACTCCTGACCTTCATAAAATTGTAGTGGTTAAAAATACCTACCAGGACTTCTTCCTTCATTTCCTTCCTGGTTGTCTGTTTTTCGAAGGATTTTCGCGAAGCTAAGTAACTGGCGTCTGGGTTCATGATATTTCATATTATACCCAGAAAAATATTAAAAAAAAAATAGGCTATACATTTGGACGATTCAGGATCTGGACCTTTGAAACCTGCTATTTCAAAGTCACGACAGGTCAAACTTCAAAATAGCCTACCATCTAATGAGCTCATGTGCCTGCATCGCTAACGATAAGACGTAAGACATTTGATAAATCTGATCGTGTATTGATCGCGATGTGTATCGCTCGACTTGAAGCAAAAATTTAATTATAATTCTGCGGATCTGCGATTTTACAGCACTTCATGCAAAATCGTACGTGTGTTGGCGTTTAGTTGGGGCCGTGAAACGCATCGCAGGCTCTCGGCCCATAATCGTGCTTATCATTTGTTGTTAAACAACATTGTTATCATTTGTTTTTTTCTAAATCACACAAAGCTTCCTTCCGTTTAGATAACGAGTACAGTGAATATGTAGATAGGTACAGTTTAGTCGCAACCCAATTCCTGTTTCATCCAAAGAGGTAAGTATTTTGAAATAGTCCAATGTGGGGTCCGCTTTCCGACATAATCTCGCCCACTTTGCCCGATCTTGGGCATCCGACTTCTTGGGTTTGTTGGCTCTCAAATCCGCGTGTACGATGCCAGCGCTTTTTCGGGCGGCTTGTGGCTTTTGTTCCAGGGACTGCGATAATTAGAGAAGCTGCAGGAGATAACTCCGATGTCACGGACACACTGAGCCTCAGACCAATTATAGAAGGACCTGTATCGCACTCATAGTCACGAACAAAATTGTCTGTTATTTTCTGAGGAAAACGAGCTTAGATTTGGTATATATCTTATACTAAACTAGAAGTTTTTGCCCGTTTTTTACACAATACAATTACACAAAAAGGAGCTCTTTAACCGACGAACACGATTACAACTATTTAACATCGATTCTATAGAGACAGTTTTTATAATCGCATTAGATCGTTGATCATATACTTTGTCAGAAAAGTAACGTCTAGCGAGGCAGGTCCTATACAATAATTGGTCTGAGCACTGAGCCTACTGCGGATGTGCTCGTTACTTTGTCGGCATCCATCGTAGCATTTTCATCTCCGTGTCTTGGATATGCGATATCGTCCGCATACATTAGAAGCCACGGTGGTGGATCCTGAATATCCTCGGTAACAGTATCTAGCAAAACATTAAATAAAAAGGGCCTCAGAGCTGAACCTTGGTATACACAGACTTTGACTTTAAAAGACGATGTGTCCCTTACGCTTGTACCTTACGTGGTAGCCCTAGCCCACTTGTTGCTGGTTTTGGGCGATGTTTGACATTCTAACTATAAAAAATATAAAACAAAAATTAAAAGAGTATTATCTAAAACTTATCATTAATAAATATGAGTAACATAAGTATTACCAAATATTGTATGAACAGCCTGTATATACAAATATCACTCAGACACCAGTTTTATTTACTTCATACCCACCTTTTCTGTTTTTGTTTACATTTTGTTTCTAATTATTGTTATATTAAGATAAACGTAGTGTTTTTATGTATTATGTGTAGTTTTAATTGTAAAATTAGATTTCTCTTTTTAATTTTTAATTATTTTTAAGTTCATAGTAGATTTAATTACAGCATTGTCAACCTTTTAATTTTTATCATAGTAATTATTATATATAGTTAAATAAATAAATAACTAAAATAAAATGTGGCTGCGCGTCGTTTTGTGGCGACGCCCTAACCTTTATCCTACTATTCCTTGTTGTTCTCTCCATTGTTGATGTAGCGTGGTTGTACAGGTTTGTGCGTAACGACTGCCGTCTGATATCCGCGACCCTAGAAGGGGTCCCAGGGACCCTGATCGGCGGGGTGCACCACGGGCAGGTAAAGTTGATTTTGGGCTGCTAAGGTGTTGGTGCGCCCTATTCCCAAATTCAAATTTTAAAATTACCTGTATAAACTTGTACTTAATTAAAAAATATAATAATAAATATAATTTACTAAGTAAATAATAACCGAGTGTATTGTACAATTTAATTTAATTTTTGTCTCATCATCATCATCATTCTCAACCCATATTCGGCTCATTGCTGAGCTCGAGTCTCCTCTCAGAATGAGAGAAATAATGAATGCCAATAGTCCACCACGCTGGCCCAATGCGGATTGGCAGACGTCACACACGCAAAGAATTAAGAAAATTCTCTGGTATGCCGGTTTCCTTCACCGTTTTTTGAAACACGTGATATTTAATTTCTTAAAATGCACACAGCTGAAAAGTTAGAGGTGCATGCCCCGAATCGGATTCGAACCCACGCCCTCCGGAATCGGAGGCTAAGGTCATATCCACTGGGCTATCACGGTTTTTTTGTCTATAACACATTATTATAATATTATTACCTTCACATACATACATATTATAAAAGAAAATAAAAGTCAGAACTTTTAAAAACTTCTTTTAAACATGTTTTTTAAACTCTTTATAGACTACACATAAGAGTAGATAAGAATACAAATATGCTTGTACTCCTTACTCGTATATCATGTAAAGATATATGCAAAAGTAAACCAATTGCAGCCAGTAACCAGAAATATCTCTTTCATTGCTTTAGCACGAAAGGAATGTGACTGGGACTAGACACACTGAGTTGCCTTAGGCTAAAATTTTGTCTATTTCTCATCACGTTATATGTGGGTGGCGTACTGCCATTTTGTTTAAATGTTTACAAAGAAAACAATTTAGTTATTTTAAAAAGTAAGTATCTTTATTTTGTTTTAAAAAAATATTTTTTCTTGTACCTCGTACAACAATTGCTTTGCAATACATTGAAAAGAGGTAGATCTTAATGAATAACAGGCCGATACGGCAGAATGATAAACAAAATAATTATTAAGTAGATATTTAACATATCATAATCATCATAGCTTATAATGTAATTTTTTGAATTATTAAATGTCTTACGAATTAGAGAATAATAATAGTAATAAAAAATAGTAAGTTTTTTATAAAATAGAACTCGCAACAACTCTAGTCCGCTCTGAACACGAGGCGTTTATTAAGGTACACAAAACAGTGTAGTAGACATAGACTCCACGCCACGAAATAAGTCCCGCGGCTAAAACCTGAACTAAAATTGACAGCGCCTTACACAAATGCCAATAAGACCGCAATTACCAAATGACTATGAGTGCCATTAAGACATTAGCGCCGCGTCTTCGGGACTTGTTTCGTGGCGCGGAGTATAATATCCAAACGGGGTTGTTAAAGCTGTTGCCACGTCAGAGCTGACTATAAATTGCAATGCAAATACTATTCTGAGGGCATTCGTGGCAGTTTGATACTGTTACTATCGCGTTGACGTAAACACGAATTTATATGGAATTGAAACAGTTGTGCAAAAGTGCCACTAGATGGCGCTGTTTCAAATCGTTAGAATTTCGCGTTTACGTTAACGCGATATTAACAGTATCAAACTGCCACTAGGCCCTCTGATTGACCAAACTGAGCTTACTTGTGTGACTGTGAGGGTTCGTACAAGTTGACATATGTTCGCTTACGTAAAACCTGACCAAAAATATAAAAAAATTGTACAATTGCGTGGTTACCACAATTTACTTACATTAAAGGCTTTGTGAAATTGAATAAAACAAGAATTAATAATAACAGCATAAACGCTTAGATATGTTCTAAATCTAAACTTTTATGTCTCCTCTACACTATCATGCACGATTCACACGTCACTGTTATCTGTATAATCATGAAACATATAACTTTACCACTGGATCAACGAGGAGTTTAAAGAAATCATTATAAATAACTAAATTTTAAATAACCTGTAAGACATTTTTACGAGGCTTGCCCTGGAACGAGGCTGGTGATAATGATGTCTAGATGTCAAAACCCGAGACAACTGATTTTAATACCAACTAGCTGACGACGCACGGTTTTACCCGCGTGTTTTCCGTTCTTTTAGGAATACGGGGATAATATAGCCTATAGCCTTCTTCGATAAATGGGCTATCTAACACTGAAAAAATTTTCAAATCGGACCAGTAGTTCCTAAAATAAACGCGTTCAAGCAAACAAATAAACAAACCCTTCAGCTTCATAATATTAGTCTAGATAGGCAAATGATTCAGGATCGTTTTTATCCGTCCATTATAGCCGATAGTGTAGAGGAGCCATTATGATATACCATGTCAATAATCTTTTATTTTTAAGATTTATCTTTACTGTATAAAAAAATAGCAAATATTTCAATTGTATTGAGAAGTAACTTATCTAAAGATAACATTAACTTTGTTCGATCTTATAATTATGTACGAATAATAACAAATGCTAACCCCCTAACTGTTCTTCTTTTTACTTTAGTTTGGGCTATGAAAGAAATGGTTTATGGCACACTTTCAAAGGAGTTAAATCAATTCGTTTTATTAACCCTCGACGTAGATAAGAAGACAACAACATATAGATAGAAATATAATATAAAAAGTCTGATAAAAACATTTTTTTTTTATGACAGCTCCTGTAGAAACTTGAATGGGCGTCTTTTTTACATTATTTGAGACGGAGAAATCGATAGGGAAGGCTATCGATATTTTACAATCTTAAATTTATCACTTAAATTATAGAAATTTCTGAAACTTAGCGAAACTAATAATAATTAGTGTCGGGGGATTTTCAATATCTTTAATTTTTTTTTTTTTATACTGTACTAACCCTCGTGACATATTCCATTAATTCAAAAACGTACACAATGAATTGCTTACAGGTAAAATATATAAATATAGAAAAAGAGTTAAACTTTTTGTACGTTCATCAGTTGCGCGTCCGGGTTGTAGTGCTGGACTGGTACGTTGTTGTCATAGCCCATCTTGATGTATTGGCTCCGCAGTACCAGCAAGAAGTAGATGGTCAGCACTGAAATACAAAACAAACAGATTATATATAAAAAAAAATAACCTTAAAAAAATTCAATATTTTGCCACAAAGCACAATATCTTCAATATGCTCTCCCGTGAAATACCCTGCGATATATGGCATAACCCTGAAAATGACTCCAGCTCAGCATAATGCTACATGACATTTTAAACACACATCACAATATTTCAGGACAATACCCTGCAATGTGTGGCATAACCCAGAAAATGGTCCCAGCTCAGCATAATGCTACATGAACTTTTAAGCACACATCACAATATCTCTGGACATTATCCTGCGATATATGGCATAACCCAGAAAACGACCCCAGCTCAGCATAATGCTACATGACCTTTTAAGCAGACATCACAATAACGCAAGACAATACCCTGCGATATACCACATATAAACCAGAAACTGGTCCTGCAGCACTGATTTTCATCTGGTGTTTATAAATTATTACGTGTGATATTTTTTTTATTCAGTTTTTCACAAATCCTGCGGGGTCATGGATTTTTTCGGGTTAAAAAGTAGCCTATATGTTTCTCAATAATGTCCTCCATCTTCCAATGAAAGAGTCATTAAAATCGATTCAGCCGGTTTGTATGTATAGATATCGTGTAAATAACTAAAAGCACTTAAGAAAACACAGTTATCTCAAAATCAAAGACAGACACTTCTTTTTTATTTATATGATGTGTTGATTGTTGTAGACGTGAGAGCCTAGTGGATATGTATATACCTCTCCCTGCGATTCGTAGGACGTATAGGTTCGAATCCGGTCCGGGGCATGCACCTCCAACTTTTCAGTTATGTGCATTTTAACGTGTCTCAAACGGTGAACGAAAAAATACATCGTTAGGAAACCAGCATATCTGAGAATTATCTTATTTCCCTGTGTGTAAAGTCTGCCAATCCGCATTGGGCCAGCGTGGTGGACTAAGTCCTAGCCCCACTCATTCTGGGGGGGACTTATGTTCAACAGTGAGCCGAATATGGGTTGTTGATGTATTATTGATTACTTACCAATATTAATTATAATTGACGGTAACTCCTTGCTGTCTCCATAGCCCCCTGAGTACTTGGCGATCTGCACGATGATGCCTAACACCAAGCACACCACAGCGAAGACGAGATAATACTTGACAAAATTGCGTCTCTCCTGAAAATTTGAGAAAAATCGATTTTATTTCTTTTTGCATGAAACTTACTACCCGATTCAATTATCTATACTAATATTATTAAGCTGAAGAGTTTCAGAGTCACATGGCTATAGACACGAGCTCATGAACATATTGGATGGTGAGTGGCTAGCATTAGGAATGAGGCTTGACTTTGTATCGAGCCTTTAAAATATTATGCTGATAATAATGATTCAACCTTTATAGTAGGGGAGCGAGGGATGCTAAATTTGCAGTTTTTTTTATAGAATATTTGCCATATCTTTTCTGAATATGACCAATATTCCCATTCCCCTCCAACTAGTCGGGAAAGACTGTACTAGGAGTGGGTACGACAATAGACCAACGGGGCAGGGATCGAACCACCACCCCTCAGTGATGAATCCGACCGCTCTAACCGTTGAGCTATTGAGGCTCAAGTTACTAAAGCGTCATTGGAATCAGTTAGATTTGGTAGATTAGATAATAGGAATAATAAATGGTTATAAACTTTTTTCGCTATCAGCTGTGGGGAAACTGTGGGGCTCACTGAAATCGTCCGAAAACATGAGCGATTATCCAGGAGATTAATTCATTCATAATACAATAAGTAAAAAATTAGCCGCGCTCGCTAACAGAAATATAAGAGGTTTATTTTGTAACTTTAAAACCCTCCCATTCCATTACGTTACGCTCAAATCGTCAGATATTAAAAATGCACACCTTTAAGCTATCAACTCACCAACCTTAACCTTTTATTAACCTTAAAAAAGAATCTCTTAATCTGACGTGCTGGTTGAGTATTTCTGAAGATAGTTTTTTTTGGTTTCCCACCAATAATAAGGACTCATACTTGGTGGAGGTACTTAACAACGTGCAAAGCCTACTCCCATGTTCATCTGCCGCGCTCGAGTAACTGCAAAAATCCCGTCTACGGCTCCTATACTATTATTATCAGCATAGGCAACCAAAACAGATATTTAGGAAGCTCGTAAACATTTTGAAACGTTGAGTGCCTATTGTACTCAATTCGGTCGTAGGTAATCGTTATTTTTATTGCAACAACAGCGCTGGCTTAATGACTTTATGGCTATCAACCATTTAAGCCAGCGTTAGGCCAATTAAGGTTAAATTTTAAGACTCCTTTGGAATGCTACTGGTCAAAAATTCGTTAATGAAACTGAGGTCACACCATTTAGATTTTAGTCACTTCTATGCATAAATATTATACAACGTGTCCCAAAATTCAACGATAAGCGGGCGCCAAAAGATTGACCTGCTCATGAGCACTTAAGGAAAAATAATAAAAAAAATATACCTAAATTTTTTTTTTAGTTACAAAATAAATTTTAAAATTCTTTGAAAATTTACACCTTGTATGATATTTTGAACTACCGCAGCTACAATTTCTTAAATATGCTTAAGATTTTTTTTGTATCGGAACCTAAGTAGTACTACTATTCACCACAACTCTTAAAAACACCACAATGCCCGCAGTTTTTACACAAAAAAATATCAAAATATTTTTTTTCCCTCAAATTTTTAAAGATTTTTACTTTCAGTCTACTTTGACTCATGGTCTTGCAAAAAAAAGTATGAACACCGCTATGGCAAGTTATTTTCAAAGTTGACGCAACTAATCAAGATTTCAAAATAGTATAATACCCTAGGATAACTAGTCGCAAAAAAAAAATATGCGTACCATTTGTAAACAAGAACTAAATTTCTAAAATGTTTTTGCTCCTAGAAATCACTTTTACTTTATGCACAAAATGATGTGAGTCATACGTTGCAATTTCCTAGAATTTTAATGGAACGAACGATAACATTTAAAAATAAGAGAGAGAGAGAGAGAGAAAGATAGCGATAAGTATACGTTAGAGAGGGATAGACAGATGTTCTTTGTTGAATGACAATGATGCAGGTAAAGAAAATCCTGTTCCCAGCAAGTCAGTACGCTCTGCTCCTTTGTTTACTGCGCAACTTTCCGTATTCAATTGACGTGGCTCTCGTACTAACGACTTTTGGCTTTGCATTTTGGACTGGACTTAAGTGATCTGCAAACTGAACTGACCTGGCATTATTTTGGACTGTGCCTGTGTTTTGTGAATTGGACTTTTGGTGTATTTTGGACTGTTTAGCGTTATCATGCCGCAACCATACACGCCGATGGAATACGCTAACATGCATCTCATTTATGGAGAATGTCGGTGCAATGCTAACGCTGCTAGCAGATTGTATCGAGAAAGGTACCCAAACGCTCAAAGATATCCAGATTATCGGGTATTTATGAATGTGCATCAAGCGTTTTCGGAGGGTCGTTTGCCGTCAGCTAGAAGAAACGCTGGAAGACCTAGATCGGAATGCGATGAAGAAGTTCTCAATGAAATAAACATTGATTCAACTACCTCAGTGCGTGCCATAGAAGCAGCTACGGGAATCCCAAAAAGTTCAGCACATCGAATACTAAAACGTCATCGGCTACACCCATATCATTACAGACGTGTACAAACGTTACTATCACGGGACTATCCACTGCGGATCGCATTTTGCCGAGTGATGCTTCAAAAGCATCGGGAAGATCCTCAGTTCTTGGATAAAGTACTATGGTCGGATGAAACAACCTGCAAGAAAGATGGCTATTTAAATCTTCACAACCTACACAGCTGGAGCAATGAGAATCCGCACCTGATGAGAGAAGACAAATCCCAATATCAATTTAAGGTCAACTTATGGACGGGCATTTTAAATGGAAAAGTGATTGGGCCTTTTGAATTACAAGGAAACTTAGATGGGGACAGTTATTTGAACTTTTTACAAAATGATTTGCAAGAATTACTAGAAGACGTCCCCCTAAGCGACCTTCAAAATATGTGGTATCAAAATGATGGTTGCCCAGCTCACTACGCTCGTCCTGTGAGACAATACCTAGACCACGAGTATCCGGGGCGTTGGATCGGGCGACTTGGTCCTATCCTATGGCCACCCCGATCACCCGACCTAAACCCCCTGGATTTCTTTTATTGGGGTTGTCTCAAAGACAGGATCTACGCAAAACCGATTACGACATTGGACGAGCTTCGGCAAAAAATCACTCAGGCTGCGGCACATATCAATGCTAGAAGATATGCGCGAAAAATAAAACGGTCGTTTTTAAGGCGATGTCGTGCCTGTATTAATGCCGGTGGAAAACAATTCGAACATTTACTTTAATGTTGTGTAATTAAAATAACAAACACATTTTTGGAACATAGTAAAATTTATTACTAACAACAAGAACAATTAAGAAATTTGGTTCTTGTTTACAAATGGTACGCATATTTTTTTTTGTGACTAGTTATCCTAGGGTATTATACTATTTTGAAATCTTGATTAGTTGCGTCAACTTTGAAAATAACTTGCCATAGCGGTGTTCATACTTTTTTTTGCAAGACCATGAGTCAAAGTAGACTGAAAGTAAAAATCTTTAAAAATTTGAGGGAAAAAAAATATTTTGATTTTTTTTTGTGTAAAAACTGCGGGCATTGTGGTGTTTTTAAGAGTTGTGGTGAATAGTAGTACTACTTAGGTTCCGATACAAAAAAAATCTTAAGCATATTTAAGAAATTGTAGCTGCGGTAGTTCAAAATATCATACAAGGTGTAAATTTTCAAAGAATTTTAAAATTTATTTTGTAACTAAAAAAAAAAATTAGGTATATTTTTTTTATTATTTTTCCTTAAGTGCTCATGAGCAGGTCAATCTTTTGGCGCCCGCTTATCGTTGAATTTTGGGACACGTTGTATACTCAAGCCGTTGGTAAACCTTAGATTTTTTCGGGATAAAAAGTAGCCTATGTGTTAATTCAGAGTAAAATCTATTTCCATTCCAAAGGACATGGCCGATTTTTGTATGAGTTACTAATTTCAATTTACACAAATGATATTTGGTATTTTATAATGCTAAAAATTGGTATATTAAATTACTATAAGTATGGATTTTATTTTGATTACTAGCTGACGCCGCGCGGTTTCACCCGCCTGGTTCCCGTTCCCTTAAGAATACGGGGATTATATATATGCCATAACCTTCCTCGATAAATGGGCTATCTAACACTGAAAGAATTTTTCAAATCGGACCAGTAGTTCTTAAAATTAGCGCGAGTATTCTTTGGACAGAAGCATTGGATGTGGACGAATTCATATTGCGATCTTTTTTATTTTTAAATAAAAACTGAGAAGTTCAGAGAGGTTAAGAATTATGTGTTAATTCATCTTTCTATTTTTATTATATAAATACACTTGCTAAGTACGTGTAAACGCAATGTCATTTTTCGGCCATGTCCTTTCAGCTAAATCTCTTAAGTAGTAGCGGCGTAATAGAGTATCAAACATCCATACATCCAAACATCCATACAAACTTTCGCATTTATAATATTAGTAGGAAATAGGATAGTAGGATTAGTAGGATGTTAATGAATTAAAACTATTACTCACATACTAACCCATCCGTCGCGGTCAAGCGCATTAGTATGGCCTTCGCTCTACCTAAATTTAGTTTAATTGTTACTAATCAGTTGACACAATCGGGTAGAGGGTCGACGAGGTCGTGGGAGCGCATTTGAAGTCTGTTATAAACTATTCCGGAGGGTGTAGGTTCGAATCTAGTCCGGGGCATCCACCTCCAACTTTTCAGTTGTGTGCATTTTAAGAAATTAAATGTATCGTGTCTCAAACGGCAAATTCAAACATCGTGAGGAAACCTGCTTACCAGAGAATTTTCTTAATTCTCTGCTTGTGTAAAGTCTGCCAATCCGCATTGGGCTACTCCGTGGTGAACTATTGGCCTAACCCCTCTCATTCTGAGAGGAGACTCAAGCTCAGCAGTGAGCCGAATATGGGTTGATAATGATGATGGTGATAATTAAGCCATTTTAAACCCCCGGCCATGGTTGTTAAAGGAACAATTTTACCCTAATATAACTTAACGGGTAGCATCGACAGTGATTGTACTATTAGTTTGTGGTAGAGGAAACACCTCGAGCAGGTCCCAGGACTTGTGACATTGGGATTAGGTTTAAGGGATCATTTTAGAATGCATCAACACTCGCCTCCCCTGCCCAACATATTCTCCATGCCCACACTAACAAATTTATGATCAATAATTACACCACAAAACATTACCGCACAAAATCACTGACGTGACTAGAAGCGAGACGGTGTTCACGCTGCCTAACAAAGAACTGAACTGAAATCTACAAATACCCTTTTATTTTAACTGCCGTAACAATTTTATATAAATATCTCCTTTTTATAATATAGTGGGAAGAGAATAGTCTGAGAAGGATATGACTTCACTCGACTATTGTTGGAATCATTTGGTCGGCTTGTGATGACGCTAGATAGCGCTAGTTGTTTCGTAAAGAGTGGTATTGAGATAGTGGGAGCGGCTCGTTTTATAAGGCGCTCGCTGTACGGTTCCTTCCAGGTCACGGTTACTCCCTCCCGATCGGCCCTCTAAGCCTAGGTCCGAGTGTCATAGGAGACTCCCTCAGAGAGTTGTTCCTTCCTCTGTCTTTCTTTTAGCCTTCGTGCTTGCCGATGCTTCTACGCTCGCCCAAACCCCCCCCTCCCTGGTGGTGGCTATCGGCTCTTACTCAACAGGGAAAAAAAGAGAGAGTAATCCATCTGGATTACTGTCTCTTTCTCTGGGTTAGGCAGTGAGAATCTCTCTGTCTCGAGCAGTAAATTCCGTTCTATTTTGGTTACATTTTGACATGTTAGTTAAATGTCCTGACACATATTGTGAAACATAGTTTGGTTCAACATTGGTTTTTCTTATCTTTTTTTTTTGGTGTTTTTTCTTTGCAATCTGTTATTTAAAAAACATTTAGCAAATGGTCTGTATGTTGTCATGACTTGGAGGGCGTTACATCCAGTGACATGAATCCTATGTATTCTTTTCTTTATTAAAGGTCAGCAGGAGCAAAATTTGGACTTATTCTTCATTAATTGTTTGGATGGTTATCTAGGCGATTCTTGTAGCCTTTCATAGAGTGTGTAATTTCTTCTTATCTTTTTAAATGAAAGAGATGACTCCTTACCTTATGTAGTCCACAGAGTAGAAGTATGGTGAAAGGCAGCGCCACCAGGATGATCACGAGCCCAACAGCCCCGATGATGATGACCGCCTGCGCAGCCGTCTTGTACCTCTCGTCCTCAGCGTTGAGCAATGCCAGCCCGGTGCCAATGGCCAGCACGGCGAATATACCGCCGATGATGTGGGCGATCTAAACAGAAACACATACAATCATCATCATTATTATTAATTGATTATGAAACACGGCTAAAACTCACGTGATATTAGGTCAGAGTATGCCCGACTAGTTTCGAACCCATACGGGGCCCTTAGTCATGAGCTGGTTCTTGCATCGCGGCGCGATCCAAACGTTTAAATTCTAAAATCATTATTATTAGTTTGTGAGGTATATTAATACACTAGCGGACGCCCGCGACTTCGTCCGCGTGGAATTTAGTTTTCCACAAATCCCTCGGGAACCCAAACAAATCCCTCATAGATTTTTCCGGGATAAAAAGTAGTCTATGTGTTAATCCAGGCTATAATATATCTTAATTTCAGCTAATTCGGTTCAGAAGTTGAGGCGTGAAAGAGTAACAACATATCATCAAAATCATCAGTTTTCGCAAATCTCGGGAAACCATGGATTTTTTCGGGATAAAAAGTAGCCTATGTGTTAATCCAGAGTAAAATCAATTTCCATTCCAAATTTCAACCTCGTTATTGATACAAGTTGGGAAGAGGTAAGTTTACCAAAAGTTGTTACTAACCAGATTTTTTTTTACTGTTGCTTAATTAATTAATAGCGAAGTACCTACATTATCTTGTTCGGACACTCGGAAATTTTTATTATTTGGTAAACCAGTTAGCTACCAGAACCAAGAATTTTCGTAAATAAAAAAGTTGAGCGTTTCATCAAGATGAAGCTACTCCCGGAAAATTAACTTGATAGTAATCAATTGTACAAATGCTCCACGGAACCTGAAATATAGCTTGGCAACTTCGTTCGTAACACCGATAGTCCGCGCGGGCCGGGGAGCGTGTAGAATGAAGAATGAAAAACCCACGACTGGTGCACTTCTCCGCACGCACGATTTCACACCCACGCAGTATTTCCCCCCGTCGCCCGCATATCATGGGAGTGTCATCAAAGAATTTACCAGACTATAGTACCTATGTTTGTGTACATTTATCTACGAGTATGTATTTATCCTGTTGTTATTATCCTGAAGTTAATAAGACATTATTAACGTAGTTAGCAAACAAACAAACTGAGAAGGTATAATTATTAATATGCTAAATAACAAACACAAGTTTTTCCTTGTATCTGCAATTCATTGGTATGTGATTTAAAACTTCGATCTATCTTATATATGTATATAAAAATGAATTGCTGTTCGTTAGTCTCGCTAAAACTTGAGAACGGCTAAACGGATTTATCTTATCTTGGTCTTCAAATGTTCGTGGAGGTATAGGGAAGGTTTAAAAGGTGAGAAAAATTTGAATAATTGCCGGGAAAACCATAAAAACGACCCTTTTCTATTTCCCATACAAACGTTTAAGAGTCAAGGTATGGTAGGGGTAGATTAGTGTAGAGTAGGGATAGGGAAGAAGTGCACATAAGTCAAAGCGAAGCTTGACCGGGTCCACTAGTCATGAATAATAATAATAATAATCTATACTAATATTAATATCAGCCCTGCGGTTTCATCTGGATAGTTCTGGTTCCTATGAAAATTCGAGGAAAATAAAGCCCGTGACACTCATGAATAACGTGACTTTCTATTGGTAAAAGATTTTACAAAATAGGCTCAATGATCCAGAGATAACCAATATCTTACAAACTCACAAATGCACAAGCACATAAACTTTACCTGTTTATCTATACTAATATTATAAAGCTGAAGAGTTTGTTTGTTTGATTGAACGCGTTAATTTTAGGAACTACTAGTCCGATTTGCAAAATTCTTTCAGTGTTATATAGCCCATTTATTGAGGAAGGCTATATATTATCCCCATATTCCTACGGGAACCGGAACCACGCGGGTGAAACCGCGCGGCGTCAGCTAGTAATATTAATATACATCGCACCTTTGGAATTATAGAGACTTAATTTAATTAACATCGTCTGTTAATAAAAAAGCTTGCAAATTAAATATCACGTGTTTCAAACGGTGAAGGAAAACATCGTGAGAACCTGCATATCAGATAATTTTCTTAATTTTCCGCGTGTGTGAAGTCTGCCAATCCGCATTGAGCCATCGTGGTAGACTATTGACCTAACCCCTCTCATTCTGAGAGGAGACTCGAGCTCAGTAGTGAGCCGAATATGGGTTGATACCGAACTCTTATAATGGCTACTTACCACCATACTTACTTAAATACCTATTGTTAAATGGTGATCAACAAAATAAGGAAAACCTGGTTGAGTTTGTTATGGGCTCTTCTCGGACCAAGGCGCATATGGAACCCTCTTAACTTTTTTTAAATTTTCGACTAATTATTATCGACTTTTTTTAAAATAATACTGTTACCTGACGTTTCAAAAGTACTTGTAAACTAAGCCTTATTGAAATCAATGAATTTTTACTTAGACTTTGCTCTGATGTGTGGTAGGTAAGTTTAAATGGGAAATTAAAAATCACGTATTTCAAACGGTGAAGGAAAACATCGTGAGGAAACCTGCATACCAGATAATTTTCTTAATTATCTGCGTGTGTGTATTCTGCCAATCCGCATTGAGCCAGCGTAGTAGACTACTAGCTGACGCCGCGCGGTATCACCCGCGTGGTTCCCGTTCCCGTAGGAATACGGGAATAATATTTAATCTATAGCCTTCCTCGATAAATGGGCTATCTAACACTGAAAGAATTATTCGAATCGGACCAGTAGTTCCTGAGATTAGCGCGTTCAATCAAACAAACTCTTCGGCTTTATAATATTAGTATAGATTGGCCGAATATGGGTAGATAAAATAAGCTTAAATCTATGGAAAGTGCGGAAAATTTGTGGAAATCTTACCAGTTGCAAGTAGCCGAGGATGAGGCACCCGGTCCTCAGAGGAATGCAGCAGCAACAGGTGTCAAACACGAACTTTTCATCGCTGGAAAAGACGTTTTTCAAGTTAGTTTTAAAAAGGAAAATAGTCGATTTATTTTGAAGTGATAACTTCTTATGGGAGGGAATTTTCTCGTGCGAATGGGGGATTAAAACCCAGCGTTGATAGCCATTTCCGACGCCCAAAATTGAAAATGTAACTGCTGAAAAAAATCGTCGCATTTTTAAAACGCTGACGTGTGAACATATACTTGTAATTGAACGCTTTTTTAACGTCCGTTGAAAAAACTCTCGTGCGAATAAGGGCTTAAGATCCGATTTTTTTGCGAATTGTTTAATCGCGTCTAATTAACTCGAATGTGTAAGTTCTGGTTCATTTCTGTTTAAAGGATCATCCTGGCTGTCTGGCAACGTGGGTAGGTATGCAGCCAACATTGTTACCACCATTCCACGTGGGATTTGTAAAGTTACTACCGAACTATCGCGACTTCGTCCGCCCTTAGACCTCCTTAATCCGGCCCTCTCGCAAAATCCGTTCTTAGTGAATGTCTATTACCTACCTCCCTGCCAAATTTCAACTTTGTACGTTTAGCGGTTTTCGAGATATCGTGATATATTAAGATTAGGATATGTTAGCTTAAGTTTACTATTGTATTCAGACACAATGCACATTAGCAATAAAAAAATGAATCACGAAGTCACGAATGTCTTGTATGTACATAATTTCAAGGCAAATTCAAATTCAATACTTATTCATTCAAGTTTAGACAGACAGAAATAATCTAAAAATAGCTGTTTTGGAATCGATGTTCCGTGTTACATACTAGCGGACGCTCGCGACTTCGTCCGCGTGGAATTCAGTTTTTCACAAATCCGCGGCAACTTTGGATTTTTCGGGGATGAAGAATAGCCTTATGTGTTAATCCAGAGTAAAATTTCATTCCAAATTTCAACCAAATCGCCGAAAAATTTACAAAGTTTCATCCTTTATTTTCTCCCCTTGGGAGTAGAATTGATCAAAATCCTTTTTTTGGCAGATGCCTACATCATAACATTTACCTGAATGCCAAATTTCAGCCCGATCCGTCTATTGGTTTGGGCTGTAGATCACTATGTCAGTCTGTATTAGTCATATTTAGATGTACCTATACATACTTACCTATCTATACCTACTTTATACTATACATTTATATCTCATATAAATAATATATAAATCAGAGTTTGTTTTTAGGTCGCGAATCTCGGGAAGTCGTCATATCAGCCGATGCACTGCAGGACATAGGCCTTTTATAGAAACTTCCAATCACCTCCTCCTCCTCACTCGAATTGAAAGAATAGCTTAACCAGCATCGTCACTTGACACCAGGTGAGATTGCTGTCAAGGGCTTACTTGTCATTAGAATAAAAAAAAATACTGTTAGCCCCCATTCGCACGAGTGCTTTTTTAACGCACGCTTAAAAGCGTTAAAATTGAACAAATGCATACCCAAAGTATGTTTTAAAAACGCGTCAGCGTTTTAAATACGCGACGCTTTTTTCGCGATGTGTTGCATTTTCAATTTTGGGCGTCGGAAATAGACCTTCATTTAACTTCATATTATATTTGAACGATATTTAAAAAAATCAAAATTTTAGAATTTAAACTATCGTGAGTGTTATTCATATTAAATGATTATGAAACACGGCTAAAACTCACGTGATATTACGTCGGAGTATGCCCGACTAGTTTCGAACCCATACGGGGCCCTTAGTCATGAGCTGGTTCTTGCATCGCGGCACGATCCAATGTTTGGATCGTGCCGCGATGCAAGAACCAGCTCATGCCCGACTAGTTTCGAACCCATACGGGGCCCTTAGTCATGAGCTGGTTCTTGCATCGCGGCACGATCCAAACATTGGATCGTGCCGCGATGCAAGAACCAGCTCATGACTAAGGGCCCCGTATGGGTTCGAAACTAGTCGGGCATACTCCGACGTAATATCACGTGAGTTTTAGCCGTGTTTCATAATCATTTAAAATCAAAATTTATTTATTTCAAGAAGGCTCAGTTTACAAGCACTTTTGACACTTCAGATGACTATTTGTAAAGATTCTACCACCGGAAGAAAGCATTTAAACTACATTTGAATAATAAAACTTTTTTAAAGCCTGTTAAAAAACGCTCTTGCGAATGCGGGCTGACCTTAGACCATAGACGGGGTTACAGACACGGTCGTATAAAGGTTCCCTAAAACTATAACAACAAAGTATTGTCTTTTAGGCTTGGGCAAAAAAAAAACGATATATAAAAATATCGATATTTTTTCGAAAATATTCGATAAATATCGGCGATGTTTTTTTTTTTTCAAAATATCGAATTTCAATATTTATTTTCGAGTATCAAAAACGTTTTAAATTAGTAAAAAAATATCATGATGTGTAGTCTTTGACCCGTTTGTGGTCTGTGCAGTGAAAACTGAAGGTCTTAAAAGCCACGGCCGGTAAAACCAATAAAAAAATGAGCAAAGGAGCCAACCTAAGTAAAATAAAAAGTATTATTTAGTTGGGCAAACATATCGATGTAAAGAAATCGAGTATTTTAGAAAATATGTAGGTATCGATACATTTGAAAAATATTGATACGATATATATCGATATATTGTATCTACTTTGCTCATCCCTATTGCCTTGTTGAAGCGGCGTATTTGGCTTCCCTACGAATATAAATAAAGCTACAGGTTAAGAAGGACGAAACCGAGACGCCGGCAACGGCGAGTAGGAACAGGTTTAAGGCTTACGTCATGTTTCGCGTGGCTGGAGTTAGAAACGAAATACCACCATATTTTTGCCGATTCATTAGACTAGGGTATGTTTTATAGCAAATAAATATATAAATGTAAATGCTTGCCTTAAGAGACACATCAAATGGCACATCTAGACTCAATCCAACGTGCTTTTAGAACCGTATGGCTGATTAATTCATGTTTTAAAATAGGCAAGATTAGATTTAAAGAAACTGAGAAACCATTCGATCGTTTTTGAAAATTCTGTCAATTAATAATAAAAAAATTAGAAAGCTACATCTTCAACAAATAATATAAAAATTAATAGGTACAATATAGTATAAAAATATTATATATTTTATATCTAAAGACCTGGAACTACGCAAGTAAAACCGCGGTGCATCTGTCAGTCATCCTTGCGCTGTAGGTAATGCAAAATGTGTTATGTCTAGCATTTAACAAAATATCGCAAAATGTCAAGGTTGTAGCAACACGTTTTTATTACACGTGCTTTTCCTTAAAAATAAATAATATTGTGAGATGGTTATAACAAATAAAAATACCCGACTGAGTTTTATAGATTTCTTTTTGGCGAGACGCATTTAGGAACTTACGGTTTAATTAAAATGAAATTCTTCACGACTCAAAATGGAATCGGAATAAAAGATGCATTAATAAAATGAAATACCTATTTAAGAAAATAGAAATAAAGAGCAGAGCATAGGCTATTTTTTGTGCGAACATTTACTTGAAAAAAAAACATAGACTCGAATTGAGAACCTCCTCTTTTTTTTAAATCGGTTAAATAGAAAGGGGTTAAAAATTCGTAGAAATTACATAAAAGTTTTGATAACTTCATGCTTCAATTTTTTTTGTTATTGTTAGTATTTTCAAGTTATTATAAGTCATTGATTCGTACTAATTACCATAATTCGTAAAATGTAATGGGGTTTAAAAAGGGGATGAAAGCTTTCACACATTTTCTCATGAACGAACTCACGGGAGTCCGTTAGTGGTAATTAATAGCATTGTCAATGAAAGTTTGTTTGTTTGTTTGAACGCGCTAATCTCAGCAACTACTGGTCTGATTTGAAAAATTCTTTCAGTGTTAGATAGCCCATTTATCGAGGAAGGCTATAGGCTATATATTATTCCCGTATTCCGACGGGAACGGGAACCACGCGGGTGAAACCGCGCGGCATCAGCTAATGACTTAAAAGTCAGGAAATGATTATAATTATCCCTCATAAACTAAACACTAACAAAGCAATAAAAGTTTTTAATGAATCAAAATTTGACTTTGAGTTACGATTGACTTTTAGTTTGCATAATTATTCATATCATCCAACACCGGGGTATGGAGTTTTAAAAATCCAACAACAATCAACGTGGGTACTATAACCATTAACAACCTACCTACGCCTAATTCCACAGCTTTTAGGAGCGCAAAAAACGAGAATCGAATGTAGATGAGTACCTACGTATCTAAAAGATGACATCATCCATATAGCCGAACAATACATACAATAAAATACGGGCACATACAATCCGTTATATAAAGTTATGCAACAATAACGCCAGCCACACACAATCAAGTATAGTATCAAACGTAGACAGAGAAAAAATGTTAGGAGTAGGATTTACCACACTCCTTTCGGTTTCTACACGACATCGTACTGGAAAGCTAAATTGTTTGGCGGTACGTCATTGTCGGTAGGGTGGTAACTAGCCACGGCCGGAGCCTTCCACCAGTCACACCTAGACCAATTTAGAAAACCTCAATCGGCCCAGCCGGGGATCGAACCCTCGAATCCACCGCGCATACCACTGCGCCACGGGAGGCGTAACCAATGTCGTTGAAACCATACTTTCCCATTATATATCGCTAAGCTGCTCACTTATGCTTGGGTACCTCTGCTTGATCGTGTGCAACTGGCGTTAATGCGTTTACAAATTGCGATTTATGTTGAAACTATGGCTGATCGTCATTGACCATGATGGACAATTGTGTACATGGCGTAGAGGCGTTTTTTAGCATAAGGCGAGTACAATAGTCATGAAGAGTCGTCGATTTTGAGAGCGGGGACGGGAAATGTTGGGAAAACGGGAGAAGTTACTCCATTTTAACAGTAATACTACTGTAAAGGCTAAATTAAGGGATTAAAGAGTTCTAAGGGCGGATGAAGTCGCGGGCGTCTGCTAATCAATCGTAATAAGGGCGGATGAAGTCGTCGGGGTCCGCTAGTGAATCATAAATCTCTTACATCTGTCCCTACACGTCTTTGTTACAATTTCTAGTATAATTGTATTACAACCACGAATTAATGAACTTGAATTCTAACTACTAACATTACGTACTACCAATAAATAACCGGAAGCATTAATTTCAACAAAAGAATTGAACAACGTGTACATAATATGTATTCTGTGACAACGGACCTTTTTGGTCCACTGAGTATGTTCGGCTAAGGTCATTTATGAGGTTCTGGGATCGTCTCCTGGTTTTGTCTACAGATGTATGTGAGATTTTCTTCCTCCTTCCAAATCTACCTAAAATATTACCCAAAAATTCTCTGTCCTTGGGAAATGGGACGGGCCCTAATTTGGAGCGCTACTTGCTTTGACACATTGGCTCCATGTCATACCAGGGAGATAGAATCGGCACAAGTATGCCTCTCTAACCGAGAGTTACATTTGTTCTTTGTACCCTGGGACCATGGAGTTACAGTGCGAAAACTTTATTTCAAAATTATTACAACACAGCTAATAAATAATATGTAACAAGGTAACCACGGTGACAGAAGAGCTGGCTATTCCACGTTGACAGTCCAAAAGATGAAATGAAAAGATTGAATCCTGGCTACGTCCATGTTAAGTAATCTATTCATTCTCAACAACGTACCTAAATGCTTCATAAACTTCAATTAGAGAAAGCTGGCTAAAACACATTTTTTGTATTAACAAAGTAGGCATAGTAAGCAATCAAAGGAAATACGAGTAGGTAGGTTACCGCCTACCAACGCTCCCTTTTATCGATGATGTCATGTTTTGGCGTCCACAGGACGGGACACTGTCAAGGCGGGATAATGAATATGAAATCGACAGATTAGATAAGCTACCGATCGATGGAGATGTCCAGGATTAGATAATGCAATTGGGATGATGACATACCTACAATTTTTTTTTAATTGTAGTGTAGGTATATACTCTCAAATTCTCTCACAGCGTAATGTCTTACGGTATTTTGTTGTGGGGCAAGGCTGCTGATATACATTCCATATTTGTACTTCAGAAAAGAGCAGTTCGTGCAATATATAAATTAAAATCACGCGAGTCCCTTCGTCAAAAGTTTAAAGAAATAGGTATACTAACAGTAGCCTGTCAATATATATATAACAGCATAATCTATGTAAGACAAAATATTAATTTGTACAAACGAAAAGGAGTTCTAAACCCACGTCTTACTAGACACGGGCATAAGTTAGTTATTTCTGCATATCGTCTCCAAAGAGTAAAAAAATCTTTTGTAGGTTTGGGTGTACTCTTCTATAACAAGATCCCCAAGACTGTGATGGACCTGCCAATGCATAACTTTAATCAAAAGTGCTTGTATACTGAGCCTACTTGAAATAAATGAATTTTTGATTAAATAGGTGTATGCTAATAGTAAAGCAATTTTGTAAAAGTAACAGGGTAGGACGCCCTCCAGCTAGATGGTCCGACGACATCAAGAAGGTACTGGAATGGCTGGATGAGGAATGCGGAGGATCGTGTGTGGCGGCGCGCTCTCGGAAAGGCCTATGTCCAGCAGTGGACGAAAACAGGCTGTTGATTTATCAGGGTATCTGTGATCATTTTATTTTAGGAGCTACAGGGATTTAAAGGGTCAGATTTGCGGCACTGCCACGGATCTATGAAAAACGCCTCATGGCAACAAAATGGCACGAATTAATGACGTCGTAAATCATAATCATTAGATTTGTATGGACGTTCAAACAATGTTACAAATATCTTTGTTATTTGTGCGTTTATGCTTAAAGTTCATGTATTGACTTAAAATTGCAAATATCCAGACATCTTTGCTTTTTACGTATAAATTAGTTATCATTGACCTTATTTACCCGAATGTCTCATAAAAATCAATATATTCAAACCTAGTCATCATTGGATCGGCTATCATCTTCACACAAAAAGTAGAATTCATTATTTTATGTCAAGTAATGAACTTTGTAATTAATAATGATTTTTAAAGAGAAACTGTTGCGCTTATTGTCACTTATTTACTCAATAATTAATCTAGTATTCCGCACATGAGCGTAGGTTTTCCCTGCTATGTAGATACCAAGGTGAGAGAAAGTTAGCATTTTCCACGTGTTGCAAGGATAGCTAGCGAGCGAATATAAAATACCTATGTACCTACTTAGACACTAAACGCAAAATGGACTTTTAAATAATGTACCTAGATTACTAATCCAAACAAAAAAACATTATTAATTTACTAAAAAACATTGTTTGATATTTAAAAAAATATAAAAAAAATTGAGATATTTTACAAAATACCAAAACATTTTTAAAAATTCAAGTATCAATTTATAACTTTATTTTTTTTATTTCGTGAAAATTCTCAAAAGATTTTTTTAATGATGCGAACTTCTAACGCACTCCAAATCCCACACCTTTACAAACAAAACTATCTTTATGTAGCTATTTATTGATTTTTTTCTAAATATTTTTATGTTTGGTAATTCGTAATTTTTTTAACGACGCCTATTGCACTACAAATGCAAATATCACAAACAAAGCTATCCAGGCCAGTCATACCCACATATTTATCACAAAAATGCAGCAATAGGTTATCGCGAATTCTTTTAATAGAATTGCTATTACTGACTGCAAATTCATACAACATGGCGTCGATTTGAGAACAAAAAAAGCACACTGGTCTATCCGAGACGCACAAACTCTGAAGGTTATCGGAAAACTAAAAATAGTTTTATTAAAATTGGTAAAGCAAACTCACTTCGGCGCCGAAACCACCCTCACGTTTTGATTCATTTTGTATGAAGAGCTGTTTATAGCTGATATAAACAAATGAAGCACTAGAACTGCGTGGTGTATACAAGAGTCTTCACACTACACTGAAGTTGGACTAAACTTGAGGCGAGCCTGAGGCGGCGCGGTTCCCAATCCCGGTTGATGTTACAGTGTTCGCATTCGCAGGCCGCCGATGAAGACAAACTGTTTATAATCGCAATAGACAAGGAGCTAGTAGACATTTTATAGCGTTTATTGCAGACTTGCCTATGAATATCTCAAACTGTGAAGGAAAACATCGTGAGGAAACCTCGGAGGAGGAAGTGCGTGAAGTCGTGAAGTGGTGGACTGAGGCCTAACCCCTCTCATCCTGGGAGGAGACTCGTGCTCAACAGTGAGCTGAATATGGGTTGTTAATGATGATGATTGGGAGGCTTTTAACAGCGAAAAAATTTAATATTTTTAAGAAAATTCAATATTAAACAAAACTAAACATTACTTGTGTTGAATAGGTGTATCAACGCACAGTATTAATTGATATTGAATGATTTACAAAAATATTGAACAAAACTAAACATTACTTTTGTTGAATAGGTGTTTATCAATAATTAATTAGTTTGTAAGCATAATATTGAATGATTTACAATGTTCTTTAAAGATTTACGGACTTCTTCAAGGTTATTCCTGTCATTTTTAAGTAGCTAGAATGCAAATATCTGTGTTTTTTTTTTAAGTTTTAGATACCTTAGTTGGTAAACAATATATACTCGTAAGCTGATACGCACAATATTAAGTGATATTGAATGATTTACAAAAATATTAAACAAAGCTAAACATTACTTTTGTTGAATAGGTGTATGACTGTATATGTAGGTAAGTTGGTACGCAGAATATAGAATGTTTCCTTGTACTATGTTATTGAAATAATTTTTGGACTTCTTTAAAGTTGTTCATATAACTTTCAAGTAGATAAAATGCAAATATCTGTGTTTTTTTTCAAAGTTTTATATACATTCGTTTCAGAGACCTATTTCTTGGGATCTGTGGAAACATACATAACACGATACACTTTGCTTACCATCTTTTTGCTGTTAGCCATTGATTTCGAATATAACAATACACAATATATCGAAAAAATGAGATATGTCTCGTTTCTGTCGGGCCTGGGTCATCAGGACCGTTCTTCCTTAACACTTTAAAATAAAGAGGGTGCTAAACGCGTCTAGTTTAATGTAAAAACGGACATACCCTAATAGATGGTAGCTCCTTGACTATAATGCGTGCTATAACTGATATAGTATGTACTGTACCGCCGGTGGCCGGCGTGTGAAACCGGTTTCCTGGTTGTAAAGCTGTATTCATAAACACCGCATACCTACCTGTTATAATGTGATAATATATATTGGTGTTTGGAAAACCCATACCAATATTACTTATAACTTTCCGCATATTTTCCCCCTTTCCATCTTATACCTTAATCTCTCTTCGATCTAAATCAAAATTATAAAACGTTATTTAATTAAAACATAACAATCGAATTTGACGACCCCTGACTCCTATTTGTAGATTAACTACAATAGGAGTCAGGCACAGTAGATATATTACAAGCAGTAGTTGGACTTCATACTAAAGGTCGAAACGCGAGCTATACCTACGCAGCTCGTACGTGGGGTGATCGTGGGGTGAAGACCGTTGCGACTGTGCCGCGGTGACGAACGCAGTGTATTGGATTTTTTAATTATGACGACTAGGAAAAAAGTTATTATTTTTATAAAGTTTGATTAATATTTTGTATTCTAAAGGCATAATTTAATAAATATATATATAAATAAATGCTTAAATGATAAAATTGTGTAAATAGGTAAATGACGTAAACGTTAATATATTATTATTAAATAATTATTTATTAACTTCTTCATTTAGGTTGTTTTCTTTGATTATTATGTAATACATAGATTTAAATCTTATGACATGTATGTTTTGTATACCTGTATTTTAAGGTAATAAAGAAGTTACGTAAAGAAGTTGTTTGAATTTAACAACATTATTGTGTTGCTCATACTTTAATGTATTTGAATAAAAAAAGTTAAGAGCCAGCTGATATCAATATACCTATCCAGATTTTTTTATTAAACTACTAGCGAACCCGGTCAATCTCAATTTGTTTTTTGTAGTTCCTTCCCTACATGCCAAGTCAGGGTCAATTTTTTATCGTCTTCTATAGTGGGGGGGGGGGGTATCGTTATCGGTATTTTTATACATTACATAAGGGGTTAAAGTGCTAACATAATCTACGGAACCCTACACTGCGCGTGGCCCGACACGCACTTGACCGATTTTTTATTATTTGGTCACCTAGTGTGGTGGTAATAGATAGATGGCATCACCAAAATAAATATATGAAGGTCCTTCAAGATCATTGATTAGTATCAGCCTTATTTAAATCTACCAATCAAAAAACAACACGCATTTTATTGATCACTTCCTATTTTACTACAATTTACAAAGTATTTTATTTGTTTATTTAAAAAAAAGTATATTTACAATCACATAACTAAATGGAAACACAAAGTTGGCAAATGTAATTAAAATGCTGGAGGCAGGCAGCCCTATCACATGTTTACGGAGCGCGCGGCTGTAGGTATTTATTTCAAAAATATGGCCGAGTTATTATACTGCTTGTAATATATCTACTGTGAGTCAGGGGTCGTTATTCCTGCGAAGGTACAAAAATATAAGACTTATTTTAATAATTAACATTATCTTTATTGATTTAATTATACTTAATTTATTTCTGTGGTTTTGTCTCGAGAATTTCCACAAAGATAGTACAAAATACTTTAAAGGTCTTTAAAGATTTTTTTCTCATGGCACAGTAATCTCTATAAGTACTAAGCAATCTAGGTGTTGAAGAATATGTCTTGTCTGGATTTTAAAATAAATATGATAAATCTCAATCAATCATACAGATTACAGAAAGAACGTGTTACTGGAAACGCTTTTATATCGTAGGTGTCTTATCTAACAACTATGTTTTATATTTATATAAAAAAAATATTTATTATTTCCGTTAGCCTGAACAAAACCTCTAAAACAGCTCGACTGATTAGATAAGAGTTTTTGAATTTTATTTTATATGTACAGATATTACATACAATGTGCTTTATTGTGATGTATGTAATCTTATATTAAAACCTAATTATCTTACCAAAAGGGAAATGCCCACCGGCTAATACAATGTCCCAGGTAGGTATATAAAAACACGCTTGATATCCACCATATCATGGGGGTGCATTTGAAATAGCCTGTCCACCATCTTGGACGTCCGCCATATTAGATTTAAGTCACGTGACTATTTTATCGTATACGTATACTGTATACCTCCGTATAAAAGAATACGGAGATGATAATGTGATGAAGGTACTCGTATCTGTTTAAAAAAAGTATGTTTCTTGAAGAAAAAAGCTTTTTTTATCACTCTTCTTGTTCAAAAAGTTCACTTGTGTAGTAATGCGACGAAGTAGCATTTGCTGCTGTTTTTTTTTCTGTTTCCAACAAGCTTAACATTCAGGCAAACGAACAAACAAACCGACCATATCTTCAAAACATGTCGTATTACTATCTTTGCCAGACAAATTAACGATGAATTAGTGTCCTAAAACTTTTGTACTTAGCAACTTCTTAAAAAAAAAATAATGTCTTAATTATTAAAGCAGAATTATCAAGTTTTTTTGAAATACTAGTATATGAAAATTGCCGTGTGGTTTGGGTAGGCCATAGCAGGGGATGGGCCTTTTATGTTAAAGGTACGTTATCTGTAGGCAGTGGCGTGCACTTCATATATACAAGAATGCACTGCCTACCCTCAGGACTCAATACAAGCCTATGTTGGACCACGGAATACATAGTTGGACAAGGAATTTTCCAGTTTTTACTTATAGTGCATACCCCAGTTAAAAATCTTATGCACGCCACTGCCTGTAGGTGCCTATTTAGCTGTTGATACCAGACAAAACCTACCCCTCTGTTACGATACAAAAAAATATATTTGTGCAATGAAAAAATATTGTTGAGCAGTATTGGGAAAATATTATTAAAATACAGGGTGTGGCGTAAATAATGGATAACCCTGTACCTGCCGAAGAGACTCCTAATGGGCTATAGGAATATAGATTTTTTTTTATTTATTGAAGTTTCGTTTTGAGAAAAATGGCTTAAGTCATGTTTTTATAAAAATGGGTACTTTCACTTACTAATTTTGCTACAGTAATCTCAAATTTTGGAATTTTCTTTTTCTGTTTTTTTTATAATATAGCTTAAGAGTTGTGCTACTGTTATTGATAAGGAATTTCTAATTCGTTACTCTAGTTTTGGCAAAAATTAACATGAAAGTTCAAAAAAGCCTTATTGATTATTCAGTTTGTTAATTTTGTACATCATATGGTTTAAAAAATCTCTATTAGAGCTGATTTGCCCATTATCTTAAAAACATGCTTGCTTAATGCAGATTCCGAAACGGTATAATACTTATTACATATCGCGATATTTACGAAAAAAATTGGCAATAGTCAAGAACATGTCCTTGTTTTATTTTTATTAAGTAAATTATTAAGCTATCACAAACAAATTATCTATTGCAATTTAAGTTGACTAGGTTTACCAGTGGGTGTGTGGGTTGTTTTAAAAAATAAATAAAAAACATAAAACGATTTTTTTTTATTGAAAAAGCTAAAACACAAAAGTTTACATTTTAAACTAAATGTTCAAAATGGCCGCCATTTGCGGCAATGCAGGCCCTGCAACGACGGATGAATGACCTTTTCAGGCGTCGTACAAAGCCAGATCTCTTTATTTCGTCAGCAGCTTGAAAAATCCGGACCTTTAATTGTTCCAGGGATGTTATCTCCGTCTTGTAGACCTTTTCTTTTAAACATCCCCAGTAAAAAAAGTCGAGAGGATTCAGATCAGGAGATCTTGGCGGCCACAAAAACCACTGCCAGATAACCACTGGTTACAAAATGATGGTTGCCCTGCTCACTACGCACGCATTGTCCGGGATCACCTGAATGATGAATACAATGAGAGATGGATTGGTCGTTTAGGACCCATTTTGTGGCCGCCAAGATCTCCTGATCTGAATCCTCTCGACTTTTTTTACTGGGGATGTTTAAAAGAAAAGGTCTACAAGACGGAGATAACATCCCTGGAACAATTAAAGGTCCGGATTTTTCAAGCTGCTGACGAAATAAAGAGATCTGGCTTTGTACGACGCCTGAAAAGGTCATTCATCCGTCGTTGCAGGGCCTGCATTGCCGCAAATGGCGGCCATTTTGAACATTTAGTTTAAAATGTAAACTTTTGTGTTTTAGCTTTTTCAATAAAAAAAAATCGTTTTATGTTTTTTATTTATTTTTTAAAACAACCCACACACCCACTGGTAAACCTAGTCAACTTAAATTGCAATAGATAATTTGTTTGTGATAGCTTAATAATTTACTTAATAAAAATAAAACAAGGACATGTTCTTGACTATTGCCAATTTTTTTCGTAAATATCGCGATATGTAATAAGTATTATACCGTTTCGGAATCTGCATTAAGCAAGCATGTTTTTAAGATAATGGGCAAATCAGCTCTAATAGAGATTTTTTAAACCATATGATGTACAAAATTAACAAACTGAATAATCAATAAGGCTTTTTTGAACTTTCATGTTAATTTTTGCCAAAACTAGAGTAACGAATTAGAAATTCCTTATCAATAACAGTAGCACAACTCTTAAGCTATATTATAAAAAAAACAGAAAAAGAAAATTCCAAAATTTGAGATTACTGTAGCAAAATTAGTAAGTGAAAGTACCCATTTTTATAAAAACATGACTTAAGCCATTTTTCTCAAAACGAAACTTCAATAAATAAAAAAAAATCTATATTCGAATAGCCCATTTGGAGGCTCTTCGGCAGGTACAGGGTTATCCATTATTTACGCCACACCCTGTATAAGTAGATACTCGAATTACTGAATAAATCATCGTTTTCCTCATAAAGACCAGTTGTTTTATGCGGTAGCGATAGGGATGTGTTGGCTCAATATATTGATTCTGAGAATTAAAAATTTGATTGATTGATTGAGAATTAAAAATGTCGTAAAACGTTGTTTTACGACATTTTTTATTCATCTATTTCATGAAATCTATTCTGAAGAAAACTTTTTTGTAAATGTAATGATTTCATTATTAAAGTAGAATTATCTAGATTTTTTTGGATGTAAACTGCAGGGTGGTTAGGGTAGGTCTGGGTCGAGGTGCCCAATCCCCTTTAGTTACCTTTCTCACCTGGTCCCAGATGTCACAGAGCAAGTCTCCACAAACGGCCTAAGAGATGCTATTAAAAACAGGTTTCATCTGTGTGAAAATAAGATATGTCAGATCGCTCTTAGTCTTAGTCTTAGTCTAGTAAATTACGGATGTAAAAATACTCGGACCTGTTACGCCTATGACCTATATACTCGTATTAGACTATTATGTATTCTGTACTTATACTAATAGCTATAAAAATCATGCCCAAGTGAAATGGTGGCTGATTGGTCCCAGGCTTATTTCCCAGTACCTACCTCGTATGGTATATTTACCTACACCCTACGTAGATTCCTTACTGTTTGACATCCCATTGCTTATAGTTAAGCTTCGTGCAACGTGCTTTGTCAGGAGAGATAAGAACTCAGCTCTTCCAAGAATGTTTCACGATAGTGAACGAGTTGTTGGAACTGCTAGGATATTCTGTAATGATATTTTTATAACTCGCAAATGCGAGTTTCAAATTCACCTCCATCTCTCTCTGTTTAACATGAAGCTATAGAATGAGAAAGATAGCGGTGAATTCGAAACTCGCACTTGTGTGTTATACAAAACATCGTTAAAATATAGCATATAGCACTCGTAGCTTCCTAACAGTGAAATAAAATTGTTCAAATCACTTCATTAGTTTCAGAGCCTTAACAAAATAAACAAACAATCAAATCTTTTCTCTTTATAATATTAACTAGCGGACGCCCGCGACTTCGTCCGCGTGGAATTCAGTTTCTTACAAATTCCGCGGGAACCACGGTTTTTTACGGGATGAAAAGTAGCCTATGTGTTAATCCAGAGTAAAATGTATCTCCATTTTAAATTTCAGCCAAATCGCTCCGGTAATGAGTAAGTTTCATACAAACTTTCATCCCCTATTTTATCCCCTTGGGGGTAGAATATATCAAAATCCCTTCTTAACAAATGCCTACGTCATAACATCTACCTGCATGCCAAGTTTCAGACCGATCCGTCCAGTGGTTGGGGCTATGCGTTAATAGATCACTATGTCAGTCAGTCACCTTTGAGTTTCATATATTTAGACATCTATACTAATATTATAAAGCTGAAGAGTTTGTTTGTTTGATTGAATGCGCTAATCTCAGGAACTACTGGTCCGATTTGAAAAATTATTTCAGTGTAAGATAGCCCATTTATCGAGAAAGGCTATAGGCTATATATTATCCGCGCATTCTTACGGGAACGGGAACCACGCGTGTAAAACCGCGCGGCATCAGCTAGTTAATATTATAAATTAAGAAGAGCATTAAGATTAAATTTAGCTTAACGAGTCGCGGAGTCAAGTGACAATGGGCGAGGCACATAGTTCGAAGAACCGTTGGACGAGGATCACAAAGTGTTGGAATGGCAACCCACACAAGAGAAGAAATATTAACATCGCTAAATTAAAAGTGAATTATCATTCTTTTATTTCAGTCTTCATCCAAATTTGGACCATTTCTGAGTCCTACCAAACTACAGGACCTAATACTCACTTACATACAATATATATAAAACATTATAATAATAAAGTTTGTGGCTACCTCATCATCATCAACATATTCGGATTTGTGAAAAACTGTAATCCACGCGGACGAAGCCGCGGGCGTCCGCTAGTTTCTTATACCTAATGCATATACCTTGAAAAAGTTGGAGGTGCTTTCCCCGGACCGGATTTTGAAACTATATTGCAATCATCATCATCATCATCATCATATCAGCCGATGGACGTCCACTGCAGGACATAGGCCTTTTGTAAAGACTTCCAAACATCACGATACTGAGCCACCTGCATCCAGCGAATCCCTGCGACTCGCTTGATGTCGTCAGTCCACCTGGTGGGGGATCGACCACTCTGTGCTTTCTGGTACGGGATCGCCATTCCAGCACCTTTGGACCCCAACGTCCATCGGCTCTTCGAACTATGTGCCCTGCCCATTGCCACTTCAGCTCCGCGACACGTTGAGCTATGTCGGTGACTTTGGTTCTTCTGCGGATCTCCTCATTTCTGATTCGATCACGCAGAGATGCTCCTAGCATAGCTTGTTCTATCGCCCGCTGTGTGACTCTGAGTTTTCTTATGAGGTCCATAGTTAGCGATCAAGAATTGTTGCAATGTTTTGTACAAATTATTTATGTGCTATGCCTTCTAATGACCTAAATTGAACATGTCTAGACAAGCGTAAAACGTGTAGTCACGAAGTACATAAAAGTATTCACTATGATATACATTTTGTGTACATCTGGCAAAATTTGTATCTATGGTAGGTAGGTAGGTTAGTACATCTACAAACTTTTGCGGTTAGAACATTAGAGTATAAATTGTATCCCTTTGAATTAAAATAAATATAAAAATAAAAAAAGGAAATATAAAAGTGCACTTTTTATTACTTAATTGTCGTTATAGAGAGTGCATCATTGTATAGAGAGCAAGCCAAACCAATCAAAGCCATGTGATTTTGACGCTTTAGCGAGTTTGACGTTAAATCGAGTGACGTCACATGGAATTTACACTGTAAGTGAAAAACTCGCAGCTGTCCACGTTCTTTTGTCGCTTTATTATACTAGCCCGTAATAAACTCGACTGTTCTCATCATGCAAAAAAGCACTTTCTAAGAAATTTGTTCTTTTGTTTACAAATTGGGATTGCACGTGTAAACCGTTGTTGACCATGACTAATAAGTAGAAGGCATGGACTTAATACGTTATCATATTCTTAGTTTTTTTTTTGTTTTGAAAGTTGAAAAAAAAAATGTTGCTCACAAACTTTCAAATAGTAAACATGGCACAAATAGTGAAAGAAAATTTTAATAAAAAAAATTCAACCGACTTCCAACTCAAAAAATAACTTTAACTAAAAAGCAAAAAATAACATCCTACCTATGTGCTACCTTCTGATCAGTTTGAAGGTGGTGCCAAGCCAGTGATGTTTTAATTAAATACGTTTAAACTACAAAATTTCTGTGGTTATTCCAGAAACAGCTTTAATTAAAACACGACACTGGCTTGGCACCGCCTTCAAACTGATCAGAAGGTAGCACATAGGTAGGATGTTATTTTTTGCTTTTTAGTTAAAGTTATTTTTTGAGTTGGAAGTCGGTTGAATTTTTTTTATTAAAATTTTTATTTTTTTATTTTTAGTGTTAGCATACCCACTGCGTGTGTACAGTCACAACCTATCTAAGTGGAAAATTCTTATCAATACAAAATTATCAAGTCCAAACACAAGGTAGCTACTGTAAGTCGTCGAGGAGTTCTCTTCACTGTGATTCGTCTTCATCACCAGACCCTTAATACAGTCGCAATCCATCTAGGTAGAAAGTTCTCATCAATACAAATTTATCAAGTCCAAACACAAGGTAGCTACTGTGAACCATCGAGGAGTTCTCTTCACTGTCCCTCGTCTTCATCATCAGACCCTTAATACAGTCACAATCCATCTAGGTGGAAAGTTCTCATCAATACAAATTTATCAAGTCCAAACACAAGGTAGCTACTGTGAATCGTCGAGGAGTTCTCTTCACTGTCCCTCGTCTTCATCACCAGACCCTTAATACAGTCACAATCCTTCTAGGTGGAAAGTTCTCATCAATACAAATTTATCAAGTCCAAACACAAGGTAGCTACTGTGAACCGTCGAGGAGTTCTCTTCACTGTCCCTCGTCTTCATCATCAGACCCTTAATACAGTCACAATCCATCTAGGTGGTAAGTTCTCATCAATACAAATTTATGAAGTCCAAACACAAGGTAGCTACTGTGAACCGTCGAGGAGTTCTCTTCACTGTCCCTCGTCTTCATCACCAGACCCTTAATACAGTCACAACCCATATAGGTGGAAAGTACTCATCAATACAAATTAATCCAGCCCAAACAAAAGGTGACTGCTGTAAATCCTTGACGAGTTCCATCGTCTGTGTTTCGGCTCCATCATCAGACCAACTCCAAACCTTCATAAAGTTGTAGTGGTTTAAAATACCTTATGGAAACACTAACAAACGTACTAGCCGTCTCTACAACTTTCGAAAGTTCCCCTCAATTTCTCCAGGATGCCATCATCAGATCCTGACATGAAAAAAATGGGACCACCCTGGAAGTAAACCCTACAAAACAAAAAAAGAATTTTCAAAATCGGTCCATAATTGACGGAATTATCGCTGGACATACATAAAAAAAAAAAAAAAAAAAAAACATACATACAGCCGAACGTAGAACCTCCTCCTTTTTGGAAGTCGGTTAAAAATGGAAAAAGATTTACTCATACAGTTTTCTTCTTTCGACCACTTTCTATAACGCCTTTATTATATAGGTATATAACTCTATACATTTATAACGTCCCTTTACTGACGTTATATGTATATAGTGTTTACACTGTACATCTAAAGACTTATACCCGTATTACTGTGACTTGGGCGTAGTAGAATTCATTCGAATCGATATTTATTAACTTAATAGATTTATTAACTTACGGAAGAGTTTTGAACGAAACAAAGATCATATTTAGCACACCTAAACATTATTTTTCCTCGTAGCAGATTTGAACTACAACTGGTATTTTAACTATATCTACCAACCGTTAGTATCCTTGAACTTTTTGTAGGTGGAGATCTATTCACACTAACCGTCTCAGAGAGCGTCGAATAATCTTATTAAACGTTTCATTAGACTCGTGCTTGACCGCGATCCACGATCTCAGTTATTGAGATGGGATGCGAGCAGTGGTTAATTTTCCTTAATAGTGCATACCCTGATCGACAGCCTTGTGCACGCAAGCCTATCCTCTTAGGTAAAGAACGGCCTTACAAGGCATGTAAGGAAGCTAAAACCATATGAATTATCATCTAATTACGATAAAAGATTTTTAATAGATTTTGAAATTTTATAATCTTATTTATTGTGCAAATATCCAGGCAATCTTTGCTTTTTATGTATAAATTAGGTAACATTGACCTGATTTACCCGAATGTATCATAAAAATCAATATATTCAAACCTAGTCATCATCCCCATTGTGAATTCATGTCCACTTTCTGAATTTCCTCAACCAAGACTCTTTCTACCTCTTCTGTCGGTAACATTACACATAAAGGTAGCAGTAAGAGGTTACATAAATCTCTCTTGCCATGCCCCAGATAAGGGATTTTTCTTATTAACCGACTTAAAAAAAAGGAGGAACACAGTACTACCTTAGTACCGCCTTCAAACTGATCGCACTGAGAAGGTAGCACATTCGATGTTATTTTTCGCTTTTTAGTTTAGTAAAATCATTTTTATAATTTTGAAGTCGGTTGTATTTTTTTATTATTTTTTTTTGTCCGTAACAGTTGTCGCTTACTGCGAATATTCGGCAAGCCGATGTATGTGAATGGACCCGCAACGGCGGCCGGGAAACGTGGCGCCCTCCAAGGTTGTCTTTATGGAAGCTTTATTTATAACCCATTACCCAATGATAAATATTCACAAAGAACTCTTTACGACCGACACATTTAGACTCCTTCGAGGCGAACGGAGGAGGACGCTTGATACGAATGTCATTTTGGAGCAAAATTTATAACTTCAAGGTTTGAAAAAATGTAGCTTTGTCTGTCGCGAAGTTGACAAAGGGCGAGGCACGAAGTTCGAAGAGCCGATAGACGTAGGGATACCAAGGTGTTGGTCGACCCTCATGTAGGTGGATCGAGGACATCAAGCGGGTTGCAGAAATGCAGAGAGCCGCTGGATGCTGGTAGCTCGAGCCCGTTTTTTATGGAATTCCATAAATAAAGCATAAGATTAGCAGTGGACGTCCATCGGCTGATAAATATGAGGTACTTGTTCAAAATCGTTGGCATTTGCATCTTTAAGGGTGGACTGACGACATCAAGCGAGTCGCAGGGATTCGCTGGATGCAGCTCAGTATCGTGATGTTTGGAAGTCCCTACAAAAGGCCTATGTCCTGCAGTGGACGTCCATCGGCTGATATGATGATGATGAAGCATTTTTGTTTCTTTTGTGAGAAATTTAATAAATTAGTGTTACAAATAGTACCTGCTTCCCGCCTATTTCGTATAGATAAGTGTCGCCGCCTAGCGTATTGTAGCGTCATTTCATTTCATACTTTTATGACTTCCGGTTATTATAGTTAAATTTAATTAAGTAACAATGATTATCAATCCGAACAGTGGAGAGGTTATTATTAATTATTGATATAAATATAATTATTTATTTTACATGATATAAATTCATCATTGGTTATTTTACTCTTAACAACTATGACGTCACGTTATGATTTAGTTTGTATTTAATTTCTCAACTTTGTGTTTCGATATTTTATTTAATATTATTTTACGATCGTTATAAACACCTTTTAATTATTAATGTGTTTTAGATAGAATTATAACGTTTGGTTTGTATAATAATACTCCGGAACTATTATTAAAACGTACTTGTATTGTTAACATATTCGTGCTACCAATAGTAAACACTAACTTTGCAAATATTATAAAATAGAGGGTCGGTTAGCAGATTCATTGATATACTACCATCAGCGTGTAATATTAACATTATAGCGGAAGCTATGCTGAAATTGTTATCGAATAAACTTGTGTACAGTGAAAGTATTATTTTACTTCTCCCACCTTCGGTTACATTAGACAAAAAATTGCTTTTCGTTATCAAAAATTAAAAAAAAAATAAGATGTAAAAAAGCATATGACACTCTTATTTCAGACAAATAAATCTTGATAAACGCATTATAGTGAATAAATATTGTTTTTCGAAAATAAATTTCGACTTTTTGCTTATTCCATAAATACTATATTTTATTTTTGCGTCCTATATTTTTTCATAGCTAAATCTGAAAAATACTATATTTTTCTGAAAAAATGTTGGCAACCCTAGTTGAAAAGCACATCACTATCACGCACCAGAGGACATCAATAAATGATATTTGTCACACTATCCGGAAGATCCAGTGTCTGATTTTCTAACTTCCAATGCCACCAAGACTCAACTCCGTAGTTGCTAACCGTATAACCTACTTACCCAAGGTAGAAGCATGGACAGATAGACTTTCAGCCTTTAATTAATGACGAAGATCTGCCGGGTTATTATGTCACTTGGTGTCCCATTCAATTAATAAGACCAGTGGCGTAGCTTGACGCCTCTGGTACGCCCCTGAATGAGATACTACTTTTTTTCATCGTATTTTCGTTTTAGTGATCATCTAAAATAGTTAATTCAGTGAAATAACCTTAACTGGACTACTTTACATCAAATCGTAATATTTTTTTAATTTCTACGATCATCTAACACTATTATTTCACCGATATTAAGTAAATACTAGTTTTTTTCGTTAAAATAACATTACTATCGGCTAATACCACGGCTGTATTGATTTTACTTTACGTAAAATGACGATAATTATTAATTTCGTTGAAAACACAATATTAGATGATTGCAAAAACGAAAATACGATGAAAATCGATGTAGTGACTAATTGTTTGAATGATACACCGAGTTACATAATAGCCCACTAAATACTTTTGCGTAAAATTGATTGAGATGATGGTGATTTCACCGCTAAATAGATAATAAACAAAGGCAGAAAATAGCATACTCGATATAGAAAGTGTTTTGCAAGTGTGAGGAACTATGCAAGGTCTTCTCTGACAGCCAACACACACTACAGCACAAATAAAGAACATACCCGCAAATATTCATTAATTATACCAGATACCTACGCAACGAACATCTGGCAAATTTTTGTAAGTAACTACCTACTTGTTTAATACAACAAACTTTAATATTGCATATAGTTTAAGAACTAAATGCTTACTAAATAATAAATCTTATGTCTATATCAATACAGTTTACATTAGTAGGAAATATTTGGTATTTACGATTACTATAGACAGTCTCGCCGCCCTCAACCGCAGTTAGACGTGTGTGTTGCAGTAAAATAAAGATATCAGTGAGTTTTAGAATTTTCTGGGGATATTACAAAAATTCAAATTTTGTAATAATTATTTGTTATCGCCGTTTTGCAACGACTTGCGGTACGGACGGCTTTAGTGTGCTCATGGCGTTCGAGCCGTCCACATGTCTTGTTGTGAATCATGACACTTGTTCGACATTAGTTTTCTTATTTTTGTAATCACCTCTGAGTCCGATAAAATCAGAAGTGGGATAGGCGGGAAGAGTGACTTGAGTGGAAAAGGGGAGTGTTTGTTAACAGTCAAAGGCGCCTTTAACCCTACACACAACGTTCACAAGTGCGTGACTTCACTCAAGGTCACTCTGCCATTCTAGGGTCTTATTTTGGTTACAGTTTGATTTGTTAATTAAGTTGTGCTGACAAATGTTGTGAACCATACCTTTGTTCGACATTAGTTTTCTTATTTTTGTAATCACTTTTCTGAGTCTACTAAAACATTATTGTTTTTAATGACATGCCAATGAAGCAAAAGCAATAAATACGTAATATAGCATTCATGGACGCTGGGAAGAACGATTATTATATGAATACATGTCCGTCGAAGTGCCTTAAAAAGGTAAGTTGTAGTTTATGAAAGTTATAAAACTTCACTTTGGATTACGTAAACAGTTATAGTTCCATCATGGAAAATCCTCTGCCTGTCGGTGTTATTTATAGCTAGTAGTATTTTTATATTCTTACAGAATATTTTGTCCTAACTTGAAATATATGAATTTTGACTTTGAAATATTAGTAATTTTTTTACTACTTTACTAATAGAAGAAAGAAAGAAAGAAAATAAGTTTATTCACTTTTTAGTGTCACAAACGGTACATCCTATCTTAGATATTATATGACTGTAATGATAATTAGGCTGTTTTTGTACTAATATTAAAATAGCCAATAGGCTGATATAATGAGTTGGGCCATTTTGAGAAATTTCCGATGAATCCCCAGTAAAATTAAGTAATCACTGACATTGATGTCCGGCTGCAACGGCTGCAACCCATCCGCACACATATCAATTATCATTCACAATAAAAATACATCTACATATACATAACATAAGCTTTGAACAGAATTTATTACGCCGAGAGATAAAAATCCAAAGCGGAACGTACATACCTACTCGCCTATCTAACACTACCCATAGAGATCCTCGCAATATCTACTAATACTACTACTAATATTCTTTTGGTTTAAACCATCGATCTAATATGTTGTTTTTAAATAACTAGCGGACGCCCGCGACTTCATCCGCATGAAACCCTACTACTATCCTACCCTACTCCCACTCTACAGCTATCCTACCATACAGGGGATGAGTAGGGACTCAACCCTACCCCTACCCTACCCCTAACCTACTCCTACCCTACCCTTACCAAACCCCTACCCTACCCCTACCCTATCCTACTCCTACCCTACCCCTACCCTACCACGCGACGGAAGCTTAAAAAATGGAGTAACTTCTTCCGTTTTCCCAACATTTCCCTTCACTGCTCTGCTCCTGTTGATCGTAGCGTGGTGAAAAGTATACTATAACCTGCCCAAGAGTATGAAGAATAATTGTACCAAGTTTCGTAAAGATCTGTCGAGTAGTTTTTATTTCTATAACGAACATACGGACAGACAGACAAAAATTTTACTGATTGCATTTTTGGCATCAGTATCGATCACTAATCACCCCCTGGTTATTTTGGAAATATATTTCATGTACAGAATTTATCTCTCTACAGATTTATTATAAGTATAGATTATGCAGCGAGAAAAGTTAGAATAATTAAAAAAATTAGGTACCTACTTACTGCGTCTCTTGCCTTCCCTTATAAATAGAATTTGATTTCTACAAAACGAACTTTTCAAAATTGCTAGTGCTAAGCCTTGTTAAAATAAACGAATATAAATTACTTTTAATTAGGTAACAGGATACGGAACCACTACACTACAATTAGTTCACACAATTGAGCCCATATTAAAATACACATTCGCAGATGTTTTATTTTTATTAATTTATTAGTTCAAATGCCTGTGTAAACGAATGAGCCAGCTGAATACGTAACCATTCTGTATCATACTTTTCGAAGTTTCGTACGAAAATGTCTAGATTTACCTATAATTAGACATACCAAAATAATTATAAATGTTGGTGATATTACATTATCAGGAAGTGTTACAGACAATGGCAAAAAGCTTTTAAATTAAGTAAAAGTTCTAACAGTGAAGTAGAATGTACATATTATAGATCCAGTAGTTTAATAACATAAAACAGAAGAAGAAAAATTTCTCCTAGTGCCTGAAAAACTTGTAATATTTGCGAATAAAAACAATCAAGCAGAGATAATACAAACGAAAACTATCAACATAATTGAAATTGATAGTAACAAACTAGTATCAGCGCTAAGTATACTTCTATATGACATAACAAGAAGCAAATAAGCAATAATAATGGAGTCGTTAAAAGAAAATGTTTCCATATATCATATGAAAAATTTAACCTTAGAACATCAAAGCAGCGAAAAGATCGATTCAACTTACAAAGAAGTTATAAAGACCTTTTGGATTCTCGGCATTTTTGCATCACATCTCGGATTGCTATTGCAAATAACTTTACTCATTAAAGTGCGTAAAGGAAGGAAGTTTGACGAAATCATTGTTTTCCAAATGTCATTAGCCAGAACTATGTATACAGTTTTTGAATACTACTTCACTTACCATGTGGAAACAGATACTTTTGTGACCAAATTATTTATATTTTTCTTCTATGTATATTTTGATGTAGTATCCCTGTTTTTAATGTTTGTTTTTACCAAAAACTTATACAACAAAGTTGTTGTAGTGTTTCCATTGAAGTCGTACAATATTGTTTTAGTGTCGGCAATTGTTTGGTCGGCTTCAATTCCTGTTGGCATCCTTTGTCCTTTGCTGCTTAGTCTTCGCAATGGTTCTTTTAGCATCTTCTACAAAGTCTACGCCTATGTCAAGTTTGGTGTTTGCATTATCAACGCCTTGATTTTTATTAGAATCGTTCATGTTTCTTTCAAAACCGTCGATAAACAGAGACAAGTTAAAAGTTTATTGAAGACAGCTCTAATGGCTTTCGTTTTGGTAACTGTTACTTGTCTACAAGTATTATTAACGGATTTGATATCGCTATTGTATGAGAAAATACGCAATGATCTGCTTGTGTCCATATTCTATGTGGCATATTCGTACCAGGCGTGCATAAGTGCGGGGATATTTGTAGTTTTAATTAAAACTAAGATAAACAGTCCAATAATTCGTCTGCTTTCCGTTCGTTTCAACAAAGCAGGCGTATCTGTTGCGAGTACATCCGCATGACTGTACTTTATCTCTAGAACCAACGATTTTTTACTATTAGATATGTTACGTGCCTAAAATAACCAAAAAAAGTGATCCGACTTTACCTACTCTACTGAGCGCACACTTGCATTATATGTTTACTTACATTATAAATTTAGGTTAATACATAACACAACTGAACACATAACTCGACATTCTAGACTGTAGATATTTATTATTTGTTTAAACAATTTTCATTATTTACTTTGAGACTAAATAAAATTAGGGATGATGACAGTTTTTTAAAATTGTATATAAATAAAGAGTATGCTATTTGTTTTGTAAAAGTAACAGGTTATCTTTTATTTACTGGTCTTCTTTATTTCATGCTGTGTTTAGTTGTGTAAGTGATTGTAAATAAACCTAATAAATAAATAAACTGCGATCATTACTTTCGGAGATACAGGGATTTAAAGGGATTTTTGATTTGCGGCGCTGCCGCGGGTCCCTGAGTAACGCCCCATACAAAATGGTACGAATTAATGACGTCGCGCATCGTAGGTACATAATTATCGTTAGATTTGTCTGGGCGTTCAAACAAAATTACTAATATCTTTGTTATTTGTGCGTTTATGTTTATGGTTCATATATTAAAACATGTCACATTTAATGTAAGTAAGCTAAAACTGTATACATTTTCATCTAATTACGATAATAGATTTTGAAATTTTATAATCTCACTAGCGGACGCCCGCGACTTCGTCCGCGTAAATTTCGATGTCAACTTTACTACTACCTCTGCCCTACCCTACCCCTACCCTACCCTACCCCTACCCTACCCTACCCCTACCCCTACCCTACCCTGCCACTACTCCAACTCTACCCTACTCTACCCCTACCCTACCCCAAAACCTACCCCTACCTTACCTACACCCTACCCCCATCCTACCCCTACCCCCATTCTACCCCTACCCCCATCCTACCCCTACCCTCCCCGTACCCTATCCCTTTCCTACCCCTATCCCACCCGTACCCCTATCTCACGCCTATCCTACCTCTACCCCTACCCTAACACTACCCTAAACCCGGCCCTAAACCTACCCTACCCCTACACTACCCCTACGCTTCCCTACCCGTACCCTACCCTGTAATTTCTCTATCTTACTCCTACCCTTAGCAAAATCGGTCCAGTCCTTTGAGAGTGGTGGTATGACCAAGAGAAATAAAGACTTCTATGCTAATAATATAAAGAGGTAAAGTTCGTGTGGTTGTAGGAGGTAATCTCTGGATCTACTGGACCGATTTGGAAAATTGTTTTACCAATAGAAAGCTACGTTATTTGCGAGTGTCATAGGCTATGTTGGATCCGCATATTCACACGGGAACGGGAACTACATAAATGAAAGCGCCGGGCGTCATATAGCGAAATTTCTGCGTCTTTTAGAAAATTTGTATTATCTCCAAAACTATTTAAGTAATTAACATACTGTAAAGGGCAAATCTTATCTCCATAATATCCTTGTGATTATTAAATAATTTATTTTAATAAGGATTAAAGTTTAGTTGTATAAATAATGACGTAAACCTACGTATATAAAATTAATAATTTTTAAAACACAAAAGGTACTATATCTGCTAATATATAGAAGATAGATATGTGGTGTCGCGGACTTTTTTGTAGAACTTTTAAAGATACATAAAGTCTCCATACATTAATTTCAATTTTACACAATAGTTAAGGCAGCGCATGCGAATAAGTCTGTTTAAGAGGATTTTCAGTCCGACCTGTATGACAAAAACTGTGATAACTCGGCTAATATATATGATACCAATATAAAATATAGCCTATAGCACTCCCCGATAATGTAGCATTCTACTGGTGAAAGAATTTTTAAAATCGGACCAGTAGTTCCGAAGATTACCCCATTTAAAAAATGTGACAAACTTACAAACTTACAAACTTTACCTCTTTATAATATTAGTATAGATTTAATTTGCAAATATCGAGACAATCTTTGCTTTTTATGTATTAATTAGTTAACATTGGCCTTATTTACCCGAATGTATCATAAAAATCAATATATTTATACCTAGCCATCATCCCTATTAGCCACCTTTGTTCGTCTCAGTCTCGACATGCTACTGACGTATCTAATAGCATAAAATCTTTGTCTAGAACCATAACATTGATGTCTGCGGCCTATTTATAGAATTGCTCATCTGAACTAAGACTTCAATTTGGGTCACACAGTATCTCGTCCCGCAATAAGTTTTATATCGTCCTACTGAATTGTACTGGATAATCCTAAATTTAATATGCCAAATAAACTTGATCAAGAAAAATGACCTATTATTTTTAACCGACTTCAAAAAAAGAGGAGGTTGTCAATTCGCCGCGTATGTTTTTTTATGTTTGTTACCTCTTAACTACGTCATTTATGAACCAATTATATATTTTGTTTGTTAGAAAAAGATTTCAGATTAGTCCCATTTCATTTTCATGAAAATCAATTTAGTAATTTTGTGTTAAATTCAAAATATCTGAAATACATCTTTCAAGTCGGTTCCATTTTTGTGTTAAAAAGATCATTTTGTAAAAGAATCACAAATAAATAATGTAAATAATCTAGTTATGGTTGTTTTATTTATATTATCTATTAAACAGTAGATTTATTGTCTACTTAGAAGTAATTAGACGAATTCCATAAAAAAGGGACAAACTAATTATCAATCTAGCAAAGTGTACCTACTTTGTAATTGCTAATTTGTTTAATTAATATTGTTATATCAAGTATTTTAAAGGTAATTTACCTAAAGCATGTATGGACGTGTGGAGTGATGAATTAGTTTCCTGTTATTGATAAAAATAATTTAATTTTGTTTATCACAAAATTCCACAATAAATTAGCCAACTTCTAGTTAATATATTATCATGTAAAGTTTAATTATTAGGTAATTCCTATTACAACAATGAAATAGTAGATTGTTATACAAGGGGCTAAAAAGACCCGTTATATACGAGGTATTTTTAGGGCCCGAGACGAAGGCGAGGGCCGCCTAAATAGAAACCGAGTTTATAATGGGTTTAGCCCCACGTGTTACACTCTGCTTTTCACTACGATTGCGAGAAAATAAAATAGTTTAGTACAATATTCAATGATATATTTTATTTGAAAATTAAAATGTAGGTACAAAATGTATAACTTTGGATGTTTCGGGGAAATGCTTTTACCCGGTAACTTAATTTCCGACTACAGTGAAATTGAATAATGAATATGAGGGGTAAACATGTTAGATAATTGTTTAAAAAACACCATGCGTAAGTTGTAAGTAAGAATGCACTTGTTGTTCTTTTCTCGTCTTATTAAATTTTTCGTAAGTTTTAATTTGTAAGTCTTTTTTGATCCATCTCCAAATTAGGGTCACCATTCTTACTAGATGAAGACATAACAATTAATGTTGCGAAACATTAAATTACGTTCACAAATTCACAATGAATTTATTTAAAAATATCAAGTAATTAGATTATTCACGACAATAATTGTTTTTAAATTCTCGCTCTTTAATTTTATTTTCTTTATTAATATATTTTTTTCCCATGAAGAAAAAGCAAAGGTATTACACAGTGCATCCTTGTCTTCAAATCTCGCTCTATAAATTCGCAACTCAATAAAAATCAAATAAAAAAAAATAACCGCATTCCATAGACAAAAACGCTGCATTTTATTCCAATTCCAAGTTTTATTTTTATCAAACAGTCAGGACCTTACCTCTGTCTCAATCGCTCGACGCGCGGAGCCGTATAACCTCCTTCGATATAAAGTAGGCTAGTACTCGTAACAGACAATAATTAAAAAAACAAAATTACTTTAGCCCCTAGAGGCTAATATGCTTGTTTAGCCCCGCTGTGGAGTGGTAATATGACAATGTTTTTGAGCAAGAGTAGTGAAAATATTATTTTGCTTTATATTAACTGTAGATTATAATTATGATCTTACCACGCTTTATTGTAGTTTTGAGGTATAAGCTAGTTAAATCACCAATTTACAGTAGGTATCTACTTATATTTAAAAGGTGATTATGTATAATACAAATATTTACGTATATTAAAAAATATAAGATTTCCCATTTGTTGTCTTTCTGATGAAAGAGACCTAAATTAACATTTTTAAAAATATTCTACACAAAAAATGTTATCAAAATCGACCCAAAAATAAAAAAAAATTGTGTGTAGATTTTTAAAATTATATATCTCTATCATTTTAAAACTTTTAAATTTTTGATAATCCGTATAAGTACGAGTAAGTATAGTAAGTTAAGCTGTCGGTCTCGGTCGTTCAGTGGTCGAGAACCTAAACCCGCCAACTGGCATTGTCGCAGCGTGGTGGGTTAAGCCAATCCCCTTAATATAGATAGAAGGGGATATAGATAGAGTGGAGGTTGAAATGGGCTGATAATGACGATAATGATTTGTAAAATAACAGAGAAATGGGTATCCTACTAAGGTATTAACAAAGCGACTATGCAACGTTTTCGACGAAAGCTCCCAGGTGGTTTGATTTATTGTTTAATTTGTTTGACACAAGCCTTGATATATTATATAGTTAAACCAATTCACAATATCGGTGAAAATTGCATAAAAGTCCGTTTAATAGTTTCGCGTTTAACGTAAACAGACAGACATACTTTGATTTATAATATACCTAGATTACTAGATATAAATGTAAAATTACCCAAATAGGTATATAGGTACCTAAAATGGAAAATGTACCAGGAATGCAGAATCCCAATACAACTGCATACATACCACACGTTAGGAAGTAATTGAAACACATTTAATTAATGGCGTTCAGCCACAAGGACAGTCGTCATAATGTAGGAAGCATCTCTGTCGCCGTACGCTAGTACGTTACCACACGCCAAAGAAAACGCCGATTTTCCCATTTTCATATATCGCAAAGTTCCTATTCCTAACCTATAAACATTAATACATAGTGCCGTGTGTTTTTAATCTGTTAAAATTCGAACGTGGTGTAAATAGAACACATGTTCTATTTTCAAACTCTTTGATTCTGTGCTAGTGTTTTTGTCTGAGGTCGAAGTGATAATAAAAACAGTAAAACGCGATTTAAAAAAAGAATCAACGAGTGACTTCCTCTAAGATTTTTTAAAAAAAGAACAACAATCGCCTGTGTCCATCGAGGTACGCTACAAACTGAATACTACGAGTTTAATGTTATTTAATCTGTGCTACAAGCCGATTTTAGGCGCTCAGGGTTTCATAGTTGCTACTAAAAACAAAAATAGAATATCTACTATGTGTTTATACGATCGTTTACGATTTCTATTAATAAACATTGAGAATTTAATTATATCCTATTTTACAGACAAAAAAAACGTTTTTTAAAATCTAATCGTTTCGTGGTCCAGGAGTCAATGTTTCTAAGATGTTCATTTATTTTTATTTCTCATCAGTAAATTAAAATACTAATAACATATTGTATAGCCTTTTCATAAAAAAAGAAAGAGAATTCGCAAGAAAAATAAATATATGTGAAATATATTTATGTTTCTTGTTTCCCTGTTTCTTTTGACGTCGGTTATAATTGTATCGAAGGTATTGAATTTGGACTGAATATGGCATGATATATTTATGTTTCTTGTTTCCCTGTTTCTTTTGACGTCGGTTATAATTGTATCGAAGGTATTGAATTTGGACTGAATATGGCATGATTTTGTTTCCAAAAATGCTATTTTGTATGTGATATCTACCAAACAATTTACTCAAAGTCGGCGTAGTGTAGAGTTTTTCTAATAGATGGCGCGAGTACCTTACAAGGACGTAACCGTTTTAGGGTCTTCGTGCACTATGCGGCCACGACCAAGACTAGTCGTTGACCGTGGTCGTATAAACTACGGTTTGTCTGTGACCACGGCCGGTCTTCTTATTGTTATTCTACCCGTGCAATTCTGGCTGGCCGGGCCGAATTCGCTGTCAAGACAAATTAATATTATAAATATTCATTAATTAATAATAACCTCCGAGACATTCAGAGAGCAATCTAGGTCGATCTCGGTTGTGGTCGTCAAAGAATTTAACAATATCACATATGCCCGCATCGCAGCAGCGTGGTGGGTTTAAGCCTACAATCGATGGTTTAAGCTCCTTAACCTCTCCTACGTCTGGCCCTAAAGCAATTAAAATTAAAAATGAGCTGTTATTGATAATCTACTTTATCAAAGTTTGGATATAAACTAAAACGTTTTTTTTACAATTTTTTAATAGTGTTTTTTTAAATTACATTAAAAATTAAAAGAAAAGCAAAATAAATAAAGGAGAGAATTAATTAATTCTACTTTATTAAAGTTTAGTAAAGTGAAAAGCTCGGCGTAGCAAGTACCAGGGTATAATAACCGCGAGGAGCATCAAACAGCGATGACGTAAGCCGGGGATATAAAGTGGACGTGGAGTGGTCGGTATTATTTTCGTCGACATATTGGCGGCACATTTTAATACTGCTGGCGTAATGGCCGACACACTTACCTATATTAAATTGTTCATAACAAGGGCAACACCGTTTCGTTCCAATGTTTACATTGGGGTAATGGCGAGATTGTTTGGCTTTTATCGGGAAAAAATTAAGTGACTGAAGAATATTTTTTTTCGTTCTAAAGTACGTAGCTACCTACCTATACATTTGGTATTAATAAAATTACATAAGTTATTTATTTTATTAATGAAGATAATAAATACTAGGAAAAATCTAAAAAAAACTACAACTACAAAATTAAAATAAATTAAAATTAAAACTAATACCTAAAAATACTTATCAAAATTTGCCGCCGTTGGTAGGGTGCCCATCACGCAGGCAGCATTCCCGCGTTGAATTGCGAATTACATAAGTGGTTAATAAGTAATTTTACTTTAACCTTAACTACATTATTTTATTACATTTAATTGTTACCTATACTTTAGGATTTGTATCAATTTTTTTTTACACGCTTTATATTAGCTTCACTTGTAAGAAATTCTTGTTGTATGTAAGAAATTGTTGGAATCTTAATTTGACCTACTTCCCGGTTTTCGATTAGGATAAAATTTTGCACACGCTCTGAGTTCTGATGACATACATGACTAGCTAAGAAATGTCATTACGAATCCAATATGGCGGCCTCTTCAATTACTTTAACTATGTAGGAAAGACAAATCTGGAATTCTTAATTTGACCCGGACCACTTCCCGGTCTTCGTGTAGGATGAAATTTTATTTATTTATTTATTTTATTAGGATAACCAACAGCTATTACAATTTCACATGTTAAAGATTTACATTGAAATAAATATATGAGTAGTTATTGCACAGCTAATTATAGGTTAACACAGCATACACAAATTAATATTATGTCAATACTACAGTTGTCAGAAATGAATGAATGTCAAATTACACAATACAAATTAATATGCAACAAATGTCAGACTACAATATACTAAAAGCAATAAAATTAAAAAACAAGTCACATAAAATTAAATATAAAAAACAAAAAAAAATGATATCTAAAAAATTACAAAAATTACAAAAAAAAAAAAACAATTACAAAAAAAAAACAAATTACATTTACACATTACACTAAAGATTACAATTAAAATATTATGTTATTACTATTATTACATGTCATTATTATAAGTCAATTATAATATTATGTCAATACCAGTTGTCAGAAATGAATGGATGTCAAATTAAACAATGCAAATTAGTATTCTAAAAATGTCAGACTACAATAAACTAAAAGCAATAAAATTAAAAAACAAGTCACATAAAATTGAATATAAAAAAACAAAAAAAAAATTACAAAAAAAAATCAATTACATTATTAAAGATTACAATACAATTACAATTAAAATATTATGTTATTACTATTATTACATGTCATTATTAGTCAATTATTAATTAAAAGTCAATTATTACTGGATGTCAAATAATATTAAGCATTGGCTTTTAATACATTCGTTACTAAGCGCTTATAATTGTTGAGATTATTGTGGAATAAATCTATATCCTTTTGATGTTTCACACACTCATTGAATAAGTCCGATACCCGAGGAATGGGAGAAAATTTGCCTAATTTTGTTCTGTAGGTCTTATGATACAACAAATTACAAGGGTATCGAGGCCTACTTGAGCGCGGTGCTCTAATCGAAAATCTTTGAATCATATCAGAACAGTCAACTTGATGGTTAAATAACTTAAATAAGAATGTCATAGCCATTAACCCTCTTCTAACTAAAAGACTCTCTCTCTTAAAGTAAGAGAGTCTGTCTTTATAATTATGCAGATTGATTTTAAATTTATAAGATATCTGTCTCAAAAAGCGTTGTTGTACTCTTTCAATCCTTTGTATATGAATTTTAGTATATGGCGACCACACGGTGCAGCAATATTCGAGTTTACTCCGAACATAGCAATCAAACAATCTAATTATAGTGGACTTGTGCTTGAAGTTTTTTGAACTTCTCATTACAAATCCTAACGATTTATTAGTCAATTCTAAAGTTTTGTCTATATGGGGTACAAAAGTCAATTTGCTATCAAAAATTACACCTAAATCACGAACTGTCTCAACTTCAGCTAGTTGCTTGCCATTAATATCATATAATGATAATATTTTGTGTTTTTTCCGTGTAAATTTTATGTGGTAACATTTTTCGACGTTTAAAAACATTTTATTGTTCTTACACCAATAATTCAATCTCCCCAAATCTTCCTGTAACAATTTTATATCTGAGTCACACCGAACAACTCTCGTCAATTTTAGGTCATCTGCAAATAGGCTCACATTACTGTTGTAAAATATTTTGGTTATATCGTTAATAAAAATGTTGAAGAAGAGAGGTCCTAAGTTGGATCCCTGTGGTACCCCTGATAGAGCTATAAACATTCCTGATTTAAATCCGTCGACCACCACAACTGACTTTCTGTTAGCAAGATATGATTTACTCCACATCAACAAAGTGCCTGAGATACCATGAGCACGGAGCTTGGACAGTAACAGACGGTGATTTACCTTGTCAAAAGCCTTTGAGAAATCAGCATATATAGCATCCATTTGGTGACCATTATCAATGCATTCTGCAATATTTGTTACATGCAGCAGTAAATTAGTGTTAGTAGATCGTTTGCACATAAAACCGTGCTGCTTGTCACTGATGTATTTTTCTAAGTGATTATACATGTGCTGGTAAACTAATGCTTCAAAGGCTTTTGCAACGGTCGATATAATAGATATAGGGCGATAATTCTTAACATCGTTCTGTTTTCCAGACTTGTAAATAGGAACTACTCTAGTTTCTTTCCAAACATCAGGAAACTGTCCATCTCTTAAAGATCTGTTAAATATAATGCAAAGTGGCAAATTTTGCACGCGCTCTGAGCTCTGATACATGACTAGTTAAGAAACGTCATTACAAATCCAACATGGCGGCCTCCCCAAGATGGCGGACTGGCTGTTTGAAATCCACCCCCATGATATGGATATCAAATAAATATTATTATCGAAAAAAATTGTCACGTGACTTCAATCCAATATTTGTAATTTTTATTGCGTGAGTTTTTTAGTTTTTTAAACTATTTTCAAGATGTGATATAAGCATCGATATATACAGACTATAGGGTTGCCATGAAGTCAAGTGTCTGGTGAATGTGGTTACCATTTCTCTTAATGTGCCGATCAAAATATATAAAAAAATATACTTTATACTTAGACGGTTAAAGATCTGCATCCTTGATACCTGCTGTCTCCCAAAGCCACCACGATCCATACTCCATAGTTGGTTACGGTACTTATCTATAGTAGGAGCATGAGCTGACAAACTTTTAGCTTTTATAAAATGTCGAAGGTCTGGTTTACGAGCTCTTAGTCTATATGTCTATGATTTAAATCACGAAAAGCAAAATAACTAAGTAATTAACGATAGTTTTGCGTGACTTCTGTCAAGTAACTATCCCCTCGGGTCGTGCCTTGTTAAAAGCAATCTTACTATAATAAGTAACGTGCACCAGGTTTTTGACTAGAGTAAGCACTAAACATACATTAAACAAAATTGAAAATTCCTTCTCCAATTTATAATATGATTGTAATGAATCGTCAGGGCAGGCATTATATTTATCGTTATCAACCCATATTCGGCTCACTACTGAGCTCGAGTCTCCTCTCAGAATGAGAGGGGTTAGGCCTTAGTCCACCACGCTGGCCCAATGCGGATCGGCAGACAGAAACCTGCATACCAGAGAATTTTCTCAATTCTCTGGTATGCAGGTTTCCTCACCTTCCTTTTTACTTCACCGTTTGAGACACGTGATATTTAATTTCTTAAAATGCACACAACTAAAAAGTTGAGGTGCATGCCCCGGACCGGATTCGAACCCATACCCTCCGGAATCGGAGGCAGAGGTCATATCCAATGGGCTATCACGGCTCTGCATAGTAAGGTAGGTAGAATGAGCTTTCTTTTTTATATTAGAAGTAAGTACTTTAGGGAGTGTCCATTAATTGCGTGAGGAATCAGGGGCGGGAGGAGAGTGGAACCGATCGTTCAGTCTCACGCATAGGGAGGTATTGAAGAAAAACAACACGTCATTTTCCCCAATAATATAATAATCCAAATTTTGTTACGTAAATAATCTAACTCAATTACTATAATTACAAATTTTGAAAATCTCATGTCAAGGGATTTGAGGGGATAACAAAGGTCAAAAAAAATTGTTAATTTCAATTAGGCTTAGTTTACAAGCACTTTTGAAATGTCAGGATTATGTCACAATTTAATTTAATCTAATGGTGGTAATATTAGTCAAAAACTTAAAATTAAAGTAACGAGGGTTCCAAACGCGCCTTGGTCCGAGAAGAGCCCACAACAAACTCAGACAAGGTTTATTTTTTTTTTTGTTTACCACCATTTTACAAACTTATTTAAAACTAAGCACATGGTCGTATACAGTTTAACACCAAGCTTTTTACAATTTATATAATCACTAGCGGACGCCCGCGACTTCGTCCGCGTAAATTTCGATGTCAACTTTACTACTACCCCTACCGTACCCTACCCCTACCCTACCACTACCCCAACCCTACCCTACCACTACATCTACCCTACCCCTTCCCTACCCCTACCTCCCACCCTACCCCTACCCTACCCCAAACCTACTCCTACCCTACCCCTACCTTACCTACACCCTACCCCCATCCTACCCCTACCCTCCCCGTACCCTATCCTTTCCTACCCCTATCACACCCGTACCCCTATCTCACGCCTATCCTACCCCTACCCTACCACTTCCCTATCCTACCCGTACCTCTACCCTACCACTACCCTACCTCTACCCCTACCCTAAACCCGGCCATAAACCTACCCTACCCCTACACTACCCCTACGCTTCCCTACCCGTACCCTACCCTACCCTGTAACTTCTCTATCTTACTCCTACCCTTAGCAAAATCGGTCCAGTCCTTCGAGAGTAGTGGTATGACCAAGAGCAATAGAGACTTCTATGCTAATAATATAAAGAGGTAAAGTTCGTGTGGACTACTGGACCGATTTGGAAAATTGTTTTACCAATAGAAAGCTACGTTATTTGCGAGTGTCATAGGCTATGTTTGATCCCCATATTCACACGGGAACGGGAACTACGTAAATGAAAGCGCTGGGCGTCATATAGCTTATATATATAGCGTCTATAGATTTTGTATTATCTCCGAAACTATTTAAGTAATTAACATACTGTAAAGGGCAAATCTTATCTCCATAATATCCTTGTAATTATTAAATAATTTATTTTAATAAGGATTAAAGTTTAGTTGTATAAATAATGACGTAAACCTAAGTATATGAAATTAATAATTTTTAAAACACAAAAGGTACTATATCTGCTAATATATAGAAGATAGATTGTGGTGGTCACACACACACATAGATTGTAAATGAAAATGCTACTTAAGCATTTTCGTAATTATGACGAAGTCGATACGGGCGGTTTGTCGCCAGTCGTTACCTAACCGTTGTAACTGATAGTCAATATAAGTGTTTTATCAGTGGAGCCTACTATTATTTATCACCCATAACCGCTACCCGGGACACGACATACCTTACTCAAACCCAAATATATAAGTATCCAAATAGTACTAAAGTGGTACAAAAGTGGTGACCCGACTCGGTTTTATTAGCGGTTATTTTGCACGGGTAGCAACACGTAACGACTCACACATTGGAATTTAAAATGGCTCAACCAGAGGTGTCAGTTTCCGGCGTGTCTGTATCGGCGAGAATTCCTGAATTTTGGACAGATTTGCCGCGACACTGGTTCATACAGGCGGAGGCAGTGCTACACCCGCAGAAGATGTCTGACGAGGCGAAATTTCAGTTTGTCATATCGAAATTAGGAAAAGACGTTATACAACAAGTGACAGACATATTAGTCAAACAGCCGGAAAATGGTAAATATGATACATTAAAAACAAGATTACTTGACATTTATGAGGAGTCAGAAAATAGAAAGGTACAAAAATTGATATCTGAAATGGAGCTTGGCGACCAGAAGCCATCGCAGTTGCTGAGGAAAATGCAAGAGCTGGCAAGTGGCAAAGTTACAGATGAAACCCTTACCATCCTTTGGCAAAACCATTTGCCGGGATGGGTGAGAGGAATACTCACGGCATCAGGTTTAAGCGATATTAACGCTTTGGCCAGAATGGCAGACAAGGTGACAGAAAATGCAATGCCTATACAGGGGGTGGCCGCAGTACGGAGTGCAAGGAGTGATTCTCCAGATGTAATAGCGGAGATCCACAAGCTGGGCGAACGACTAAGAAAAATTGAAAATTCCCAGCGTAGCGGTGGGAGAAGCCGATCACGGTCACACGGCGCGCCACGTACGCGCAACACTAGCGGTAGCAGGAAGAGGACACCGGCAGATCCAGACTGGCTTTGCTACTACCACTATAAGTTTAGAGCCCGAGCACACAAATGTGTTCAACCGTGTACGTGGAAGACATCGAACCAGCCTACTGGCAGTGCGGAAAACTAGCTTCGGTCCTGTCTGCGGCGGGAGGCTGTGACCCATCGATAAATTACCGCTTGTGTATAACTGACGAAAACAGTAAGTTACGGTTTTTAATAGATAGTGGGGCTAATGTGTCAGTGTTACCCCGGTGGGCAGTGCGCGAGAAAAATAGAGCGTGCGAGGACTATAGACTGTATGCCGCGAACGGTACACCTATTAAGACATTTGGGTTGCATAGTTTAGTATTAAATTTAAAGTTAAGGAGAGCATTTCGGTGGACATTTATAGTTGCTGACGTTAGACAACCTATAATAGGAGCCGATTTTTTAACTAAGTATAATTTAGTGGTAGATTTTAGTAAACGGAAACTAGTGGATCAGGTAACAAATTTTAATGTTATTGCTAGTATGTCACAGTGCATGGAAAGTTCAATAACTACAATTCATAATCAACACCCACATTATAGTTTGTTAGCTAAATATCCAGATTTAACTAAACCGGTATCTTTTAAGGAAGTTCCTAAGCATAGCGTTTGTCATCACATCGAGACGAACGGTCCGCCTGTTCAATGTCGAGCAAGACCGTTACCGCCAGACCGATACGCTAAGGCTAAAGAGGAATTTCGGTTAATGTGTGAAATGGGAATATGCAGACCCAGTAAAAGCGCGTGGGCAAGCCCTCTGCATATAGTGCTTAAAAAAAATGGGCAGATAAGGCCATGTGGTGACTATAGGCGCCTAAATGCTATTACTAAGCCCGATAGTTACCCTATACCCAGGTTACGCGATTTCACGTACTTACTCGCTGGTAAGAAAATTTTTTCACGGTTAGATATAAACAGAGCTTACAATTGCATACCAGTTAACGAGATGGACATTGAAAAGACGTCTGTGTCAACCCCTTTCGGGGCTTTCGAGTTCATCAGACTTCCTTTTGGCCTTCGAAATGCTGGCCAAAGTTTTCAGCGTTTTATGTGTCATAGCGTACTCCCAGACTTAGATTTTTTATTCGTGTATATAGATGATATAATAATTGCAAGTAACAACGTCGACGAGCATAGAAAACATTTAGAGGAAGTATTTAGTCGTTTAGAGAAGTTCGGTATTACTCTGAATATATCAAAGTGTTGTTTCGAACAGACAAAATTGGAGTTTTTAGGTCATGAAGTAACAACGGAAGGGATTCGTCCACTCGACGAGAAGGTGAAAGCCATCATCGAGTTTCCGAGGCCAGCTACTGTGGACCAACTCCGGAGATTTTTAGGTATGTTAAATTTCTATAGATCACACATACCAGGTGCCGCTGAAAAGCAGTCTGAGTTGGATCGCTATTTAACGAATACAAAAAAAAAAGATAAGTCAAAAATCGCTTGGACTGATTCAGCAAACGCTCAGTTTGAGCAGTGTAAACAGAGCCTAAGTGACGCCGCGACGTTAACGTATCCTGCGATAGACAAACCTTTGGCGCTTATGACGGATGCTTCAGAGTCATGCATGGGTGCGGTTCTACAGCAAAGAGAAGGTAACGTTTGGAAACCTATTGCTTATTTTTCTAAAAAGTTCTCGGAAGCACAAAGGAAATATAGTACCTATGATCGAGAGTTATTAGCCATTTATTCGGCGATAGCTCACTTTCGATATATGATAGAAGGTCGTAATTTTATTGTGTATACTGACCATAGACCTCTAATTTATGTTTTTTCAAAGATAGGTAGCGTGAAAGAGCTACCTAGGCGAGCTAGACAGATAATGTTCATTAGCGAATTCACTACGGACATACGCCACGTGAGCGGGTTAGATAACATAGTAGCTGACACTTTGTCCCGCGTGGAAGAAATTGTTTGTCCTACGGTCATTGATTTCACGGAACTCGCACGTGTACAAAATGATGACGAACAAATAGAGTTAAGCGAACTAAAGAAAAAAATACAATACAAAAACATCGTGATGCCAGGCACCGATAGTTGCGTTGTTTGCGAAACATCGACTAATAAGGCCCGACCATACTTACCGGAAAGTTTTAGACGTATCGCTTTCGATGCAATTCATAGTTTAAGTCACCCGGGTATTCGCGCTACCAACAAAATGGTTAGAGATAGATACTTTTGGGTAGGTATGAATAAAGATATCCGAAGATGGGCTAAAGCCTGTATCCCATGTCAACGATCTAAGATTCAAAAGCATACTGTATCCGATTTAGGTACTTTCGAGAAAGTAGATCGTTTTAGTCACTTAATGATTGACATAATAGGCCCTCTCAATACATCACCCGAGGGATATAGATACTGTTTGACTATGATAGATAGAGGTACGCGTTGGCCAGAAGCTGTCCCAATTAAAGAAATCACAGCTGAAGTAGTAGCCAAAGCACTTTATGAAAACTATATAACGCGTTTCGGAGTATTTTTTAAGTGTACTTCCGATCAAGGTCGTTGTTTCGAGAGTAATCTTTTCAAGCAACTCATGAATCTTATGGGTATTGAAAAGATCCGCACTACCGCTTATCACCCGCAGAGTAATGGGATGATAGAACGGTGGCACAGATCTTTAAAAGCAGCACTTATGGCTAGACTGTCAACTAAAAGTTGGGTAGAAGAACTACCAACCGTTTTACTAGGTTTAAGAGCCGCTGTACGGGCAGACACTAATGTTAGTTGTGCTGAAATGGTATACGGCACAAGTATTAGGCTGCCAGGTGAATTTTATGATATAAGTAAGGATAATATTTTAGATAGCTCTAGTTATGTAAGCAAATTAAAAAGTATAATTAATGATTTAAAACCTGTTAAAAGGGTCAATAAAGACTCGAGAAAAATTTTTGTTCACCAGGATTTACACACTTGTGACAAAGTATTTATCAGGAACGACGCGGTGCGTAAGCCTCTCCAAGCGCCTTACGACGGTCCGTACCGAGTAATTAGCAGGACAGAGAAAGTTTTTAAGGTCCAATTACCCACACGTCAGGTTAAAGTTTCTATAGATCGGTTGAAACCAGCTTATATTTTGGAGGAAAACGATAATTCCCAAAATACTATGTCGCCAAAAACTACGGAACCGATTTTAAAAAAGAAAGTCACAGTGTGTACGGTCCCTTATAATACCAACGGTGTAAAATGCAAAACAACGAGCAGTGGTCGCGTCAGCCGCGTACCTGCACGTTATGCTTAGTTGCATTATTGTTAATTGTTTCGTCATGTTTATAATTTTAAGAAATTAGTTGTGCAATGTTAAAGTAAAAACCATATTCTGCTTAAAGTAATTGTATTTGAAGGTGTTCTACAAAATTGTTTACATAATATTACACTTATACAAATTTTACATTGTCATTTATATTTTTTTTTTTGTTTAAATTTTTTTTGTTGTTAGCTTTACAGAGTTCATTAGTTTAAGTGTAACAAGTGTATGCTCCTCGTGAAACGTTTTGTCAGCATTGTGCTTATAGTGTTAAGAATGAAACACCCCTATACTACCTATACATTGTTTTCTGTAAAAAAAAAAAAAAAAAGGGGGTGGAATGATGTGGTGGTCACACACACACATAGATTGTAAATGAAAATGCTACTTAAGCATTTTCGTAATTATGACGAAGTCGATACGGGCGGTTTGTCGCCAGTCGTTACCTAACCGTTGTAACTGATAGTCAATATAAGTGTTTTATCAGTGGAGCCTACTATTATTTATCACCCATAACCGCTACCCGGGACACGACATACCTTACTCAAACCCAAATATATAAGTATCCAAATAGTACTAAAGTGGTACAAAAAGATATATGGTGTCGCGGACTTTTTTGTAGAACTTTTAAAGATACATAAAGTCTCCATACATTAATTTCAATTTTACACAATAGTTAAGGCAGCGCATGCGAATAAGTCTGTTTAAGAGGATTTTCAGTCCGACCTGTATGACAAAAACTGTGATAACTCGGCTAATATATATGATATTAATATAAAATATAGCCTATAGCACTCCCCGATAATGTAGCATTCTACTGGTGAAAGAATTTTTTGAAATCGGACCAGTAGTTCCGAAGATTACCCCATTTAAAAAATGTGACAAACTTACAAACTTACAAACTTTACCTCTTTATAATATTAGTATAGATTAACACTATAATAAGACTTTCCTAAAAGCTTGCGTTTAATAAACACTGAACTTTTTGAGAGACATCTCACCTGAGGAGGTGGGTTTGACGAAGTCGGCAAAATACCTTACGTAATATAAATAAAAATTATTATTAAAAAAAGCTACCTAATTCGTAGGCAACTTATAGGCATTTAAAATTACAATTAAATTAAATTAAATAACTGAATATTCCGTGAAAAACCGACGAATCCAAGCCATTCAAAACCGACAGAAAATCCTCTACGTACGTATAACGATGAAATCGTAACCGAACTCCGAAGAGTCACTTCGCAACTGGACGTTGTAGAGACAACATCTGAAGATTCTTAGGAGTGAAACGTACGGAAAGAAATTTCTGTCGGATATAGGTGACGCCGTCGCTTTTGTATTTGCCGGTTTTTCATTGGATATTAGCAAAATCTGAACTTTGGCAAATAAATGCGTGCTCCTATTCAATAAATGATATCAAATTAAGCTCAAGGTTTATTTTAAGCTTAATTAATCTAATTTTAAGTTATGTACTTTCGTATTTTCAGTATCAAAATGGCGCTGCCGATGTTAAGGCGCTGTTGCGGTTGTCTCTCTTTAGAAAAAGGGTGTCTCATCTTGTCCATTCTCTCCACAGTAAGTTATATTTCATATTTTTTTATCTCTACTTTCTTCTGCTAACTTACAACTACAGCCTGTGTAGCGCCGCTGCAGCGGTTCACTCACACTAACGATATTTATTTAACTACCCTCTACTAATTATTCTTGGTATTTATCTTCTTCTGTTTGTTAATTACTTTTGTTCTTAAATATTGTATTATGTAATAATAACCAGTGCACAGTAAAATCAACTGTGGTTTGTGTTGCACTGTGGTTAGGCTTAATTGAAACGTGTTTTTTGTTGAATAATAAATAAATAAATAAATAATAAAAGAAATCAAGAAAGAATACAATAAGGAACTTAAGTTAACTTATCCTAATAACTATACAAATCATGCCCACGTGGAATGGTGGCAAGAACACTGGCTGCATTTCCGTGCTGGATAGCCAGCCCTTCTGTCACCAGTCGAGGCAACTAGCCGCGGTGAAATGATTCTTTAAAATTTTTTGGCACTGCGACTCCATGGCCCAAGGGTCAATAGAAGGGAAGGGAAATACAGCCAGTATTCTTGGCATGATTTGTATAGTTATTAGGATAAGTTAGCTAAAGTTCCTTATTGTATTATTTCTTCTGAATCTTGATTTTTAAGCCAAATCGAAGGTTAATGAATTTGGCAGTCTATGTATGTATGGTTGTAGATTCCCCCATAGCGCGTAAACTACTTAACTGATTTTAATAAATAGGGTGTCAAAAGATTTGTAATAATGTCCCAAATGTTAAATAAAGGCACCATAAGCAAAGATAAATATAGGCTTAAGTTCCTTATTGTATTCTTTTTAAAAAAGATTATTTATAATTTCCAGTTGTGCTGCATTGCCTACATCATCACGGGGTCATGGTATATGCGGCAGCATACAGAGAGGAAGCCGGAAGACAACCTGATATCCATGACCATGGTGATGTTTGGCACTCTCTCTGCTATTAGTAACATCGTGGTTCTGTTAGGAGTTACCTTAGTAAGTTGACATTGACACAAATAAATTAACTACCTACAAAGGATATCTTTGAAGGTATAAAATCAGCCGAACACAATATCTTTGACTATATCCTCCGACCCGGAGTCCGGAGTCGTGATAGCCCAGTGGATATAACCTCTGCCTCCGATTCTGAATGGTGTGGGTTCGAATCATGTTCCGGGGCATGCACCTCCAACTTTTTAGTTGCGTGCATTTTAAGAAATTAAATATCACGTGTCTCAAACGGTGAAGGAAAAACATCGGGAAGAAACTTGCAAACCAGAGAAATACCATAATAAATCTGCTCTCCAGAGAATTTTCTTAATTCTCTGCGTGTTTGAAGTCTGCCAATCCGCATTGGGTCAGCGTGGAGGCCTATTGGCTTAACCCCTCTCATTGTGAGAGGAGACTCGTGCTCGACAGTGAGCCGAATATGACTTGCTAATGATGATGATGATAATTCTATTAAAAATATTATGTAACTAGCGGACGCCCGCGATTTCGTCCGCGTGGAATTTAGTTTTTCACAAATCCCTCGGGAACCATGGATTTTTTCCGGGATAAAAAGTAGCCTATGTGTTAATTCATGCTACAATATATCTCAATACCAAATTTCAGCTAATTCGGTTCAGTAGTCGAGGCGTGAAAGAGTAACAAACATTCATATCATAAAAATCATCAGTTTTTGCAAATCTCGGGAGACCACGGATTTTTTCGGGATATAAAGTAAAATCTATTTCTATTCCAAATTTCACCCAAATTGCTTCAGTAGTAGCGGCGTTAAAGAGCAACAGACATTCAAATAAACATCCAAACATACATACATACTTTCGCGTTTATAATATTAGTAGGATTCATATCTTCTTAGACATAGTTTAGGTACCGTTTCTAGATATGTAGGTAATTCCAGTTTTATTTACTGTTTTCCATTATGACGTCTTCTTTTTTTGAACACGAATTGTTTTTATTAGCTTTAGAAGTTAAACACAAACGTGTTTTATTAACGCTTTTTTGTATCAAGTCATATTACCTACGTATATACTGGTAAATTATATGGTAGAGAACGTTTTTATTACTAAAACAAGTCAAGATCAAGTCATACTACGTAAATACTGGTAAATTATTATATGGTAGAGAACGTTTTTATCTAAAATATTGCTGCCTTTGTTATAAAGAGTCAATGTCTAACCATTATGAAACTATTGTCATGTTATATTCCTTAGTGTTATACCGACGAAGTCGTTTACAAAACACTTTTGTTAATATTCGAAGATTTATGTCATTCATTACGGCAAAAAGCAGGTAATTAACAGACGAACACATGAATATACGGCAATTCATAGACTCTAAACCGAAGGAGACTGTGGATTACATTTTACTAATTTTAGCTTTCACACGTAAGGGCCCCCTGCAGTCCGGGGGCCACGTATCATGGACGCGACTGATCCGGCGATAGCTTCGCCCCTGGTGTTTATTACGGTGGACTGTCGGCATCAAGCGAGTCGCAGTGACACCGGATGTATGCAGCTCACGCTCAGCCTCTGCATTCTATAAAGTAACAGAGCTGTTACATCGTCCGATTCCATGGCAACTTTGTCGTCAGTGACATTTAAATTTTGACATCCTCTAAACATAAAGATCGAATGTGACGTGTTATTAGCGACAGATAGGTACATCGACGAGTGCAAAATAGCGGAATCGCACCACTGTGAGCCAGTTCACACGGCGCGTTGCATCGTCGCAACGCTACGCACAGTTGTGACAAGCATTTTGTAAACACATCGCATAGTCAGTCTATAGAAAGCATGGATTCTATCAACACAAGAAACCGCTACGTCTCGGGGGTTGCATATCAGTCGTGTGAGCGTTGCGTCGACGCAGCGCATCGTGTGAATGCTATGATTAGTATGTAAAACGACGGAGCGTCGCAACACTGACGCAACGCGCCATGTGAACTGGCTCTGATTTCTGTGTGGTGTTTGAAAGTGTCTACAAAAGGCATATGTCCTGCTGTGGGCTTCCATCGGCTGATGTGAAGATGATATCATATCTTCTCTCTCCCACTTCCAGAGTCGTCCGGGCTTCCTACAGCTGTCACTGCTGTGCAACTCCGTGTTCATGCTGTGCATCCTGCTGGTGGACATGGTGACGTGTCTCTTCAGTAACGAGCTGGCGCCCTACATACAGCAGCCGGGGTACTTGGCGCTCATCATCATACTAATCCTCGCTAAAGCAGGTAAGACTCTTTTTTTTTTATTCTTTACAAGTTAGCCCTTGACTACAATCTCACCTGATGGTAAGTAATGATGCAGTCTAAGGTGGAAGCAGGCTAACTCCACACACCTTGGCGGTACGTCTTTGCCGGTAGGGTGGTAACTAGCCACGGCTGAAGCCTCCCACCAGCCAGACGTGGACCGATAAAAAAATCTCAATCTGCCCAGACGGGGATCGAACCCAAGACCTCCGCCATGTAAATCCACCGCGCATACCACTGCGCCACGGAGGCCGTCAAAAACTTTTTATGAACTCAAAAAGGTACCGCTGGATGCAGGTGCCACAGGGCCACTTACAGTTGGAAGACCAGGGGCGTAGCTATCGCTGTATCAGCCGTATCAAAGATACGGGGCTCCCGGACTACAGGGGCCCCTTACGCGTGAAAGCAAAATTTTGTAAAATGTAGGTAATCCACAACCTCTTTTTTTTCCTTGGCTAAGAATGCGCCCAAAAGTTGAAAACATCTTACACAGATTAAGTCACTGTCATATTTATTTTAAGCGAGCATTTTTGTTTGTTTTGTGAGAAATCTTTACCCTTCATATGGGCCTCGCAACTAATTTTGATACATGGCCCATCCAAGGCACGCTACGCCACTGTGGAAGACCAACACTGCGCTTTATAATGCGGGGTTGCTACCCTAACGTCCAGGGGCGGAGCTACCGCAATATCAGCCGTATTAATGATACGGCCCCCGTGTTTTATAATTAGTAAAATATAATCTACAATTTCACTTAATCTGGTGCATCCCACAAATAAAAACTGTATAAAAAACTGCCTATAGAGTTTTCACTTGACAAAAGTGAGGAAATGACAAAAGGCAAAAAAGCAATCTCTTTTTTTCTCGGTTTAAGCGTATGCCCTAAAGTAAATATCCTAGATACTCGTAGGTACTCGTAGGTTAGGTCACTTTCATATATTTACTTTAAACAAGAATTTTTGTTAGTTAGTGTAGTGGACTATTGGCCAAACGCTCATTCTGAGGGGTGACTCGAGCAGCAGTGAGCCAAATATGGGTTGATAACGAACGAACGATCCTACCCCTCCAAGGCACGCTACTCTACTGCTAACCTCCATTGGCGTTGTCACTTATCAGATGACTTGTTCTAATGCGAATCTAATTTTTAATACTATAACGCCGTACATACTCGTAATTATAGCATTGCTCGCATAATATATATCCATTGAAAATATATGTACGTATGCATTTATTATAATAATATATTATTAGTATTGAAATAATTTTACAATATTTTATTCATTTTAGTTCCTTTAGTTTGTTTATTATTAAGTTTATTTTTCAGTTTAATGTTTGTGTAGGTATTAGTTTAAATTATAAGGTTGTGTTGGCTGTGTTGGTGGACCCAATCTGTGGTTCCAGCTGAAAATAAGCGCTACGTGTTCTAATTTAAATGGTCACGTAGCATTTTGCTGAACTGGGGCCATTTTCTGGGTTATGCCACACATCGCAGGGTATTGTCCTGGCTGACCTGGTGTACTGGAAATATTGTGATGTGTGGCAAAATATCGAAATAAACGCAATTTTCTTTCTTTCATAATCGCCCGCTGAGTTATCTACCTACATTAATTTATTTTCTGTTCCAGTGTACTATATCTACTACTTAACGGTCGTTAACAGTCTCTACAGGAAGATGAAGATGTACGGTGACGGTGAAACTGCCTTGCCTATATAACTTGCCTCGAAGCATACCTACATGATGATGGTCCTTGGGCCCTTGTAATTTATTTTATCTGTAACGTGTTTGGGCCCAAAATGGTCGGTCTCCTTTGTGATTTACACAAATTTATCATCATCAATAAGTATCAGCCGATGGACGTCCACTGCTGGACATGGTCTCGAACCGCCAGAATCCAGCGGCTCCCTGCAAACTGCTTGATGTCCTCGGTCTAGTGGGAGGTCAACCAACACTGCGCTTTCCGGTGCGGGGGTCGCCATTCCAGCACCTTGGGACCCCAACGTCCATCGGCTTTTCGAACTATGCGCCCTGCCCATTGCCACTTCAACTTCAACAGCTATGTCCGTGACTTTGATTCTTCTGCGGATCTCATTTCTGATTCGATCACGCAGAGAAACTCCAAGCATAGCTCGCTCCGTCGCCCGTTGAGTGACTCCGAGCCTTCTTATACCTCATTATTATTCCTTGTATTGCACAAATTACATACACAAAGTTTGAGCAGATTGGCCATAACTAAAATTTTGTTCCTAGACCCAAGGACTGTAATATTATCTAATTAATAACCTAACCTAACCTAACCTAACAGTCGTTTATATGTGTAGAAGACTGCTGGCAAACAATTGTGATCAAATACGCTTTTTATATGTTTAATATTGTTATCGTTATTGTCTACTGTTTTGTATGTGAATAAAATCTAGTTACGATTATAATAATAAGAAATATTTTTTATCCTTATTAGTCTGTTTGAACGACTCAGTATACCAGGCCTCCTTGTCTTGGTCCTTTTAGCTTAAACCCACCACGCTGTTTGATTCTTTAACTACTACCAGGGACTCTAGATTCTTTTTCTACAAACGCTAACGCTTCGAAAAGTAACAAAATGTATGCAAATGACATTCACTATCGACCAGAGCCTGTACCCATATGACACGTCGTTTCTCTTTCTACAATAGATGACGCTTCGAAAATTTAAAAAATGTATGGGAATGACATTTGATATCGACAGGTCACGTGATCAAGTTGTCGACCGGGTCTGTCATTTCCTTACATTTTGTTAGTTTTCGAAGCGTTAGCGTTTGTAGAATAGAATCGTGCCAAGTTACTTCGCCTGCCTATGCAGTAGAGAAAGTAACTTTTTCGAGCAAGTGAGATGAAAAATATTTTCAAGGGGGGATTCATGCGTTTTAATGTGAATAAAACCAATGAGTAAAGTTGTTTATTTCATTTATTTTGCAATATTAACTTCAATGCGTTCAACCAAGCGATTGTACAACAGTCAGAAACACCAAATGTCTATAAAACCAATGTTAATGTCACATCTGTGTAAATAACTATCATGGCAACATTTAAAGCATTTAACAATTGATTTATTTAGTTGGGTAATATTTATATAAATCCTTTTAACGGGTCCATTCACATACTGTACTAAAAATAATATTAACAATATGTATCTACCTAATCATATAACCCCAAATTCTCACCTTAATATATTAAATATTATTAATTTTGAGAATAATAGTTAAGTTTCCGCAATTTACGATTACAGTACGTATTATGAACGTCATACGGCAACTGTCTACATACCCATGCTATCTGAAAAACATTTTAGTACATATATAAATTCCTTTCATACAAAAATACTAAAATCACGATTAGAAAATGGAGGTTAAGGGTAGGAGAGTGAAAAATACTTTAAAACCTTTACCTACCTACCAAATATACAAAAGACTATTTAAATCTGTCAAGCCGATGATATTTTGCATGTATGTTTGATTTGGACCCTGGATATTTTGAAAATATAGTTCAATAGTTGCCTTTATTTTTGTTCGTTGCGTTTTCATAAAAAAAAACAGTAAATAGTAAGACATTCGGTATTTATAGAAATTCTGTAATGCCTTTGGGTTCTAATATTTCTAGTAGATAAATATGTGAACAGACCCTTACAATAATGTTATATATAAAAGATTTTGAGGAAACCTATTAATATAGGTAGTAGATACATTCATCGTAAAGGGATAGACGATATATAAACATCAAACTTCTAGATATGTAACAAGATATACGAAGGAAGTTTCATTTATAATAACTTTATCTCGAATTTTTAATGTTTTAGTTATGAGTAATAGATATATTTATTTTATTTGGAACTACCAAAGGAATGACTTATAGTAATATTTGTATTTGTGTCTCTCAATGTTTAGCATGAGACCTGGCAAGGCTACAAGTAAGTATTATTAATTTTATTACCATCATCGACTATTAAGTATACCGAGACACAAAAACAGAAGTGTCTTAAGTTTGACCGCTATGTGTGTCTATTTGTTAACACGCCTGTGGCATCATACCACTACTTATTTGAAAGTTGGTTTTCCAGCAATGATTCTTAGATATGTTTCATCAAAATCAGTTCAACCTTTCACAAGATATGGGAATATAAGTGGGGATGAACGGTCGAATATTTTCAACCCCTTAAACTGGTGACCTTATTTCGTTATGTTTCTTTATTGAAAGCTGGTTTTCCAGCGATGATTCTTAGTGTTTCATCTAGGGATGGACATTAAAAAAATACATCGATGTTTTTTTCGATGTAATGCATCGTTTGGTTACATCGATGGTAATCCAATGTATTGAGAAATACATCGATGTTTCTTAAACATCGATTGTTTTAGGTTAGACAGGCAGCGTACAAAAGCAGTTCTACAATCCTATAATAGCAGATTTTCCGTGATAATCCGTGTCTTTATAATGTTTTTTGCACAGACTTGAATGAACTGTTGATACAAAGGTTATAATTTTTGTAGCTCTTTCTCACTTTCTTTTTTTCAATGCTGGGGTGAAATGCTGCTCAAACCATCGACGATGCGCCATCTGACGGGATAAATACGCAGTGTGGATCCCCATTTGCGTATTCGATGTATCGAATGAAAAACATCGATATGTATTCGATGTTGAAGTATTAACAATACATCGGTTCAATACGATGCATCGATACAATACATCGAGTGTTTTTAAAACATCGATGTATATCGTCCACTCCTAGTTTCATCAAAATCAGTTCACAAGATATGGGGATGTAAGTGTAAATATTCTATTTAAATGGTGGATGTATATTTTATAGTCATTCCTCCGGTTTTATAGAGGACAGAGAGGTAATAGACACGATCTATGATCTAATTAAAGCGAAGGACGTCTTATTGTCGTATTTTTTAATTATCTCCGTGCCTACGTACACAGTAACTGTACTGAACTAGAACATGCCGTGGCCAGACCTTCCTCAATCTAATTTACTGACGACTGGGGATATGAATAATTGAATGCCCATTTTATGTTGGGGAAAATATATTAAACTTTCGTTTTGTACTTAGCTTGAACCCTGAAAACTTAAAGTCTAAGATGATAATTAGAAATGACCTTCACCCATCTGTTTAATGGATAAAGTGCTTTGATATCGAGTATAGTACGAGTACGTAAAAAAATATATTGCGAGTATTCGTAGGTTTTTTGACGACCTCTCTGGCGTATTTAGTAGTGCTGTGGATCTCAACAGAGAGGTTCTTGGTTCAATTTGCAGCTTGGGTCAGTTTAGGATTTTGAATCTACCGTGTCTAGTTACCACCCTACCGACAAAGACGTATAGCACAGCAATTAGCGTTCCGATACGTAGAAACCGTCAGAGGTATGAGTAGAATAAACTCGTACCTTCCAAATAAGCCCGCTTACAATATTTAAGACTGCATCGTCATAAGGTAAGATAACAGTCAAGTCAAGGGCTTACTTGTCTTAAAATAAAAAAAATATTGCTTAAAAATCTGCTGGTCAAACTGTTCTTATCTGTCATTAATGATAGTCTGGCCAGGAGATTTTTAGGAAACCTACTCGCAACATATTTTGACATCCTAATTTTGGTATAAAACACTTTTCATGTATTAAACAGATGGGTGAAGGTCGTTTCTTACACGGATCTTTTTTAGCAGGTTTCAAGCCATAACCATTTTAACTTTAAAAGGGCTTTAGGACTACCTCCTAAAGCCACTATGGTTAAACTCCATAGTTGCCTCCCGTATTTATCTATGGTAGGAGGTCTAGCTGGCAAATATTCAGCTTTTACAAAATGAAGAAGATCTGGCTATGACAGTCCCTCAATCTACAACTGTACAGGCAGTAGTAACTTTTAACATATTAATCGACAATAACATAGAAACATTATTGATTTATATTTCTTTTTAACACCAAATTTCGTATTCCATACTAGGCGACTGTTATAAATATAATTTTTCATAAATTTATTAAACCTGAATTTATTTTTAGCAAGTCATTTCAAGCAAATATCATGCTAAATATAAAATATATATTCGACATAACAATTGAACACAAAATATTTTTACACAAAGATTACATTCGCTATAGATACAGCAAAATTACAAATTCACGGAATTTCACAAAATAATTAGGTAATATTTTTTAATGAGCGTAAAAAGACGGCCTTATCGTTAAAGTGGTCGCAGACGAACTTTGGAGTAAAAACAAGGCAAGAAAAGCAGTAGTTACCTAATAAATACGAGTACCTATGTATATTTTTGTGAAAATCTGTGTAAATATTAATTAACAGTGCTGTGAAAAAGTGTTAGCACTTTTCCGTTCTTTATTTATTAAAGCGCTGTGGGTTAGTTACGAAAATTTAACCAGCTTATATTTAACTGTTTCATAATTATTTAACATGTAATTTTATTGTCCTGTCTAACTACAGACGTATTCAGTGACTTATTAATGCCAGATAGACGATTTTAAGTTTAATTCTTACCCTAGTTAAAAACCTTGTGCAAGCCTGCATAGACCTGAGCAAAATTTGCCTACTTACGGTTTTTTTTCGTAATTAATTTAAATTTTCGTAATAACCCCAAAAAAAATACAATTTTCGTAACTACCCCAAAGCCCTTAAATTCAAAAAAAGCTCACATTAAAATAATAGCAGCTTAGAAACTTACTAAATATTCGACACGATTTAAATGGACAACAATTTTAACATACAAATTAACAATTTTAAATAAACAATGAATAATTACTTCTTTTAAATTTTTATTCACATATTTTTTTTTTCATTTCTTCAATGAATTTAATATTTAGTAATTACGTATTTACATAATACACTTAGATAGATAGTTAGAAGGATATAGAATATCTTCGACTTGGTTCCATCGGACCATATCATTAATAAAAAATACACTAAAACAGTTAACAATGCAGTTAACAAAATAAAGGTCACTGCATACGGAACAGAGATATGAGGTGAACGGATCGGCGACGGGACGTCGTGTAAGGGTCACATTAGTGCGTTGCATTGCGCATTGCATTGCGTTGCGTTGACGCACGACTGCGCGTCGCCGCAATCGCATCACAATGCAAGAGGATAACGCACTCACCTAGTCACTTTCAACAATGATGTTGCATACGACGTGCAACGCTTTCATGTGGCATGTAATTTAAAATATATGCGAAAGGACGCAGCGCCGACATCGCTTTTATTTAACAGTCGCCGTCCTGTCCCTATTTAAGTACATATAGATTTTCGTGTGAATTTGGTATAAAACAATATTTTGTCGTCCCTTCTCGTCTGAAACAAACATATTACGTACGGCGAACTTAAAACAACGTTTACGATACATGATTTAAATATGTATGCTTTATAAAACAAAATTTCAATTTTATATAAAAGTTTATCATAAAATATATGACGGTGAAAGATTTTTAAGCAACAAGGTCATGAAATCTCATTAGACTGTGGTATTTATAAAAATGTAGTTCGTATAAATTATAAAAATATTTAGTATACATCATATAAATAATGTAAAAATATAAAATATATTTATAGATTATTATTACAGATTATAATAGAAATGTAGATTTATATAAATTTAAAATATAAGTGATATAAAGATAATACCAACTATCTTGTTAGAGTATATTGATAAAAAAATCTATAATATACATATAAAGATTTTAATTTGTATTACAAAAAAATGCGTTAAAAATACTTAGTTTCTGAAAATTTTGGCAATAACCACGGTTTAATATTAAGATAGATACCGCATGTCATCTTCACCAGCGTGGCCGCCATTTTTTAACGCCCAGCTTCAATAAAATTTGATGCGCTTTTACTTTTGATTACCTACCTGACTTTTCAAAAGTGCTTGTACTAAGCCTATTAAAAAGAAATGTTTTGATAATCGATTTTATAAGTAAATTATAAACTTACAAAATCTTTATATTACTTATAGAATCGATGATTCATAATGATGCATGGCATTATCAAGGCCATCCATATACCAAAAAAAAATACATGACTGGATTTGTTTCTATTCATTGAACAAGCGGCATCTAGCTAAATAAAAGTTCGTGGTGATTTTGAAACTTATTTCTACCCTGTCGACGAGGCAAATTTAGTTTTTGAAAAACCTATGAAACATTTCCAATGGCATTCAAAGTAGAAAATAATTAGGGTCCCTTCAACTTACTGCTACATTTACTGTGCAAAACATGACAAAATTACATTATTGTTAAAAAAATATTATTTAGTATACTGTGTATAAAAATTATTATTATTATATAGGTATATTTCGATGGAAAAGATTTCTCATAAATTAGGCCTTATAACAATACAGTAAATAAAATAAGAATAATTTACATTCTTACCCAAGTTTGTAGAGAAAAAACTATAAAAATATTCATCGCAGAAAGTTATACAGGTAGGTATATAAATATTAGATCAAAATACATTTGCAATAATCTGTAATACAATAAATAAAGAACATCAGGAGCCTTAACTTAGAAATTTATTATTCTGGAAGAGGTCCAAGGAATTGTGTTTTACTTACATTTTATTGGATTATAGGTAATATTTAGTTGCACTTTTATTGATCAATAACTCGGTAGAAACAAACCCTTTTTTTATTTAGAAATTAAATCATTATTACTCGTGCGCATTAACTTGACACGCAACCAAACAAACTGCAAAAATATCATTCGGGCCAGGAGTCAAGTTAATCTGCACGAGCTGTAGTATATCGTCATACCGAGTGAGTGAGAAATAATTATGCGGTTTGCATATTATAATCATCATCTTTGAACAGGGAAACGTGTAAAACAGTTGTAGTTATTCTCAATTCGAAATCGAAATCGAAAAAAAATCGAAATTCTCAATCTAAAACATGTAATAGAGAACATTCGCTGTCTATAATACTTCGTGGTAAAAGTCTTTGCTATAGTATTAGTAACTTTCAAATATGAAACTAAATTTATTTACAATATATAATAATAAATTAAAAAAATTCTGCTACAATAAAACTATTAAATACTTTGCAACTAAAATACAAATTGAGAAAAAACTAACGCAATTGGATACAACTCACTAACAAAACCGGAAGTATCTAAATAAATAAACCCGTATAAATATGTTGGAATCACGAAATATGCCCGACGAAATTAGTTGGGCATAATCCAAAAAATTTACTTTATCAATTTCATAAAAAGAGTAGTCATAGTCATGAAAAAGAAATGTTATTCACCCACTTACCGAATGTAAATAATTTTTTTGAAATTCAATTTGTAAAAGCAACTTAATCGCAATACTTTATTGGAATGGATGGGTATAGGACTTCTCTAATTCGGATCTTGTAATAGATAATAATAGGAAACAACTTACAGTAGTTTAAACTCTAAAATGTATCAAAAACTCACCGTTACATCCATAGAATTTTTGTTATGAGTTTACAGACTACTTAAGGTCGCTGCATACGAAACGGGACGGACATGGACGGGGCGACGATATACTGATTTCACAACATTACGTACCGTCGCCGCGCCGTCCGTCCGTCCATCGCGTGAAGTGTACACTGTCACTTTCGTATATATTTCATAAAAAAAAAATAATGTAGAGTAGTTAATAAAAAAAATTATAGAGTAGATTCATATCAAATTTAATATAAACAATATTAATTTCGTATAGTACTTACGCGGAATTAGGGTTCGAAATATATCGATATTAATTAATAAGTTAAGGATTCCTTAGAAAACTCAATTTAAAAATTATATATTTTCCAAACGACAAAAACGGTGTTGTCTATTTTGTGACGTCACAAGATTATTTGATGTAATAAAGGAATAAACATCAAACTAATTAATGACTAATTAATTTTGACAATAACTAAACCGTTTGGTCAAGGTTTAGTGTTTACGTGATGTCATGAAACTATAAGATATAGACTACCATGGCTGACAGCGTTTTGGCTCGAATAGTTAAAAAAATATTTTTAAATGATTTAATTTAATTGTCAAAAAAATATTTTTTTTTTGTATTCACGTCTCAAAAAAATATGATAATTTTATTCCAATCTAGTAGAAATTTAAGACCATTTAAAAAAAGTGTCTAGCCTATCCTATAACATGTCATATCAATCCCGCCCGAGATAAAACACGTTACGTATGCAGCGAGCCTTAATGTCTAACATCGTTTCAAAAATTACAAATTCCCGGTAAAACAGAAATAGCCGAGACCGTGACATGTTTACAACACCCCGTCTTCGTTGATTGACTTCAAATAGCTTCGCACCACGGCAATGTAGTAGAAGTTTTCAGCTGAAAACAAACAATGGGATTATATTAACACTGACTAAAATTCCATCGCCTCAAGGTTGTTTATCGGTTGGTTTTCTACAATATTTACGAGTACACAGTTTACAGATAGGTCAGGAACTTTTCTATCTAGAGGCCTTAGCCATGTGGCAAGTCAGATTCACTTTCTACGAACGCTAATGCTCCGAAAACTAACAAAATGTATGGAAATGACAGATCCAATCGACAACTTGGTCACGTGACCTGTCGATATTGAATGTCATTCCATACATTTATTATTTTTCGAAGCGTTAACGTTTGCAGAAAGAGAATCAGCACGCCACATGACTTCCGAATCAAAACGGTCTCAAGTCGCCGGCATTCAAAGGCTTCATGCAACCCGCTCGATGTCATCGATCTACCTAGTGTGCGCAGTTATAAATGTATCAGCCACAACAATGATACGGAGCCGCCAGACTACATTGGTACACACTTTAGTGTGAAAGCAAAAATTAATAAAATTTAATCCACAATCACACATTTAAGCTGGTGCTTTCCGGAGAAAAAACATAAATGCTAAAAAAATTTTTGGGATTTCCCGCACGTCTATTAGGCTCTCCAACTAATTTTAATACAGGGCCCCTCTAAGCCAATCTACGCCATTGGTCCATCTAGTGGGGGGGTTGACTAACACTACGCTTTCCGGTGCAGGGTCACCATTACACCTTGAGACCCCAACGTACATTGGCTTTTCGAACATGTGCCTTGCCAATTTCCACTTCAGCTATGCGACTAGTTGAGCGATATCAGTGTCTTTGTTCTAACTATCAATAAAATAAAACATACCTATAAAGAATGTTTGTGAAATCAAATGTCCGGCGCCCATGTGCGGCATAGATTTGAGGAAGCAGATCACGTGGAGGACCAGTACCACGATCCAGAAGATGCAGTACTTCTTTATGATGCCACTCTTCTCCTGAAAACATCAATGCATCGTGTTTCATTTCATATGCTAGGGTATGGAACTCTTACCAGAAGTCTGTGTTTCCTGATTGGGTATCTTTAAGACATGAACGAACAGACATCTTCTGGGCAAGCGTCTTCCACCATTGGCCACATTTACACTTATCATCTGGTGAGATCGTGGTCTAACGCAAGCCTATATCATGTGAAAAGGGTGTACTCGATCTGGATCTCGTTACTGATTCAGGGTAACAGCTGAAAATCAGTGCTGTGTGCTCCAGCATTTGCTTGATTCAATGCTGAACTGGTACCTTTTTCAATGTTGTGCTAAACATGACACTGTGGTCTTTGATGCTTTTACTACTTGAGTTTTCGTCTTTCCTTGCCCAGCTGGCTATATGTCTACTAAGTTAGCAAATTAGCCATCTACATTAGTAAAGGTTTATTTCATAAATCTATTTGACACTACAGTAGTACTTAGGTATTGTGGCGTGGGGCACAATTTAAATATAAACCTTTACTATTTCTTTCGTCATCTTCTTCAGTTACCTTATATACAGCCCAGACGAACACCAGGTCGAGCAGGAACTTGACGAACAGCACCACGACGAACACCACGACGAAGGCGTAGAGCACGGAGTACACGCCGCCTTCGTCGCTGAACTCACGTTTGACCAGCGACATCTCCTTCAAGTCCACCGCGAACGTTATCAGGATAACCGCCAACACGAACGTTAGGATCTAGAACATTCACAACCAGGTTGTAGTGATTCTAATAATAGAAAGAGTTACATAAATCTATACCAACTCATATGAAACAACGAAAGAGGTAGTTAGTTTGTTTGTGTGATCTCTTTAATCTCAAGAAGTAACAGTAAGATTGTGAAAATATTTTTTATGTATCTTAGCTTATCTCACTCTTGAGCAGTTAGATAGTCATAGGATATTTTTTTAAAGGCTGGGGGCAAACTTTGTATGAAAGTCTGTTATTTAATAATTCGAATACAAAGTCGAGTCGCATCTGATAATATAAAATAATATAACAAGGTTTTTAGTCGAAGGTGAAAAAAGGAAATAATTACCTACTTATATAAGTGACTTTAAGCACTCAGAGTGGATGTTCAAAGTAATCTGTTAATGTAATTTTAGGGATTGTATCAGCGTATTATAGTTTTTAATTCACAATTTTTACATTTTTTCTAAATTGTCTTGGTGAACTTTTAAATTATGCAAATGTTATGTTTAGACATCTATCTATCTACAATCTACATAATATATCTATATAGTACACATAGTACTGTTCTATACATCAATTTAATTAAATTATAACTATCAGGAACTTACAGAATTCACGACACCCAGGACGATACATCCCGTCTTCAAATCCAGTACAAAGCAACACTTGTCCAAAACTGGGAGCTCCATTCTTCCCTGAAATAATAAAAATGTATTAGGTATTTAGATAAGTTCAGAAATCTTCTTAAAATCTTCTTTTAAATAAGCGAGCTTTTACATCCATTTTTTACATTATTTTATTAAGTAGGTATTTTAAGTTTTCGAACAGTTAACGATTATAGAAAAAGAATCGACGTGTAACTTGGCTAAGAGCGGCTGTAACGGTTTGAGCAGACAGCAGACGGTACGGGGCAGCGACACGACGTTACCACGTGAGCAGTTGCGATGTAGGTACGAGTAGGTACTGACTAGATTTTTTTATTCGGCTCACTGTTGAGCGCGAGACTCTTCTCAGAATGCGAGGGGTTAGACCAAGAGTCCACCACGCTGACCCAATGCGGATTGGCGCACTTCACATAGAGAATTGAGAAAATTCTCAGGTTTCCTCACTATATCTTTCCTTCACTGGTTAAGACACGTGATATTTAATTTCATAAAATACACATGACTGAAGAGTTGGAGGTGTATGCCCTGGACCGGATTAGAACCCACGCACTCCGAATCGAAGGCAGGTGTCATATCAACTGGGCTATCACGGCTTATATTATAGTAGTAGTAATAATAAAGATTTTTTGCACAAACAGCGGACGCGATGGAACGGAACGGGACGGCGACGCGACGCTAGCGGGACGTGAGCAGCTGCGATATATACCTTCTAGTTGCATAGCAATGACAGACTTGTTTCATTGCAAAAATAGATGGAAAAAGTAAAAAAGTTGATTTAAACTGTTCAAGCTCACATTTTGTCAAGTTATTTGTGGGTAGCCTATATTTATGTACCCTAGCCTATTTATTCCTGTGGTTGGGCGTAAGGCACCGCATCATAGGACATGCTCTTGCACTTAATGCGCTTGTGAAATCAGATTGGGCACGTAAGGCAACGCATGGAAGGACTTATTCCCAGCTCTGCTTTTGTGAAATTGGAGGCATTCGTAGCTTAAACTTATTCTTCAGATTGGGTGCGTAAGGCACCGCGTGTCCGCATCGAAAGATGCAGTGGTGAAATTCCAGGTCCTCAAGGCAACCTATTCCTCAGATTTGGCGTAAAGCACCGCATTAAAGGACGTGCACCTAGCAATACGTTTGAAAGATGCGCTTGTGAAATTACAGGCTCTCAAGGCTTAAACCTATTCCTCAGATTGGGCGCGTAAGGCACCGCATCGAAAGATGCGGTTGTGAAATTACAGGCTCTCAAGGCTTAAACCTATTCCTCAGATTGGATGCGTAAGGCACCACATCGAAAGATGTTGTTGTGAAATTACAGGCACTCAAGGCTTAAACCTATTCATCAGATTGGGCGTAAGGCAACGCATGGAAGGACGTATTCCTAGCTCTGCTTTCGAAAGATCCGATTGTGAGGCACTCGAGGAACACCTCAGATTGGGCGAAGGTATGTGTTTTTAGCAATGCTCTTTTTTGGCGATAATCCACCATCTGCTAGTTTTAATAACTATTATATTAATTACAAGAAAAAGGGATATTCTCTATATCTAAATCTGTCTGTATTATGAGCACAAATGGTACCATAAGGCAGAAATAACTTGAAAGTAATGCGCAATATCAGATTAGCAAAATGCATAGAGACAAAGGCTACGCATGCAACAAATAAACTTACCATTTTACATAAAAATAGTAATTGATAACTCACAACACTGGTAATTGATAATTGATAAAATTGATAACTCAGCCCAACTGTTGCTGCCCGAGACGCTAACGGGTGTAATTTGACATCTTATGGTATATGCGAGAGCATTGTGAACTACGTCGATGTAAGGACGAGTTTTGATAATGTTGGAAGAGGTGTTAAGGGGGAGTGCTTGGTAATTGCATTTATTCGGCCAGTAAAGACTAGCCTCATTTCGTATTTCTCTCACGATGTCGGCTGAAGTGTCACTTATAGAATGAGGGCGTGTGTTTGCCAGACCTACCTCATTATATAAAAATTTGTAAGTTCAACTAGGTAGATAACTATGGAGTTTGGACCGTAGTTGCTTTGGTAGTAGGTTTTATCTTGGCTTAATATTATTGTATAAAGAATAATTAAAATCATTTGGACGGCTGAGGGTGTCAAATCCACCATCTGAATTCTAAAAACATAAGTACCATACTTGGATAAGCCTAACATACATAGGAGTACAACTTTATAAACTTGTAGCGTTTATAAAATAACAATTTCATAAGTGCTTTTACTCATTTACACTATACTAAAACATAATCGAACTTTTTTAAAAATTTTGTTTGTTTATCTATTTATCCAGGCTGAAATGGCTGAGACGAATTTACTGGGACTTACTTTTATAAACTAGAAGATAGAAGAGATGTTGAGCGACATTAAGGCTTCATTTTATCCCGGAAAAATCCACGGTTCTCGCGTGATTTGCGAAAAACTGAATTTGACACGTACAAAGTCGTGAACATCCGATTACACGTTACAATCTAGTAGCAAAATAAGTGTAGTTTCTGTTATCGATTCTATGATATTCGTACCTGCTAAATAAACATAATATACTTAAACACTTACAATACAGATAAACACCCAGACACAAGAAAATATCCAAATAAATTACACAAACATTTATCTGATTCTAGGCATCGAATACTCGGATGCAGAAGACTGGGTCACCACCGTTGCCTCACTCAGCCGTCAAATGACGATGATGTCATCACGTTGTCCCATGCTTTCCCATAGAGCTTCCCATTAAGAGGAGGCTGCGATCCTGCGCAGAGGGGCGCGCGCCATCGATCGCCTCCAACAAGCCGATCATGATAATATATTTCTATTGGTACACCATCGTTACTGTTTACTACTCCATATTATTACCCGATTGCCAAAGCGAGGTTATGTTTTTATACTTACATACTTTATTTTTGGAACGAAGTTCCTTATCGCGCGTTGCGAAAGAGGGCTACACGGAAAAAATTAAGACCAAAAATTGAACCGACTCTTTTTACCCGACTACGTAAGGAGGGTAATGTTTTTGCTATAGTTGTAAGCCGTGACCTGAAGACAGACCTGAAGGTGAGCTCCAAGGGTAGCGATGATAGCTATAGCGATTGCGATTGCGATAGCGAATTCGATTGCGATAGCGAACTTCGTTCTATCCGGGTACCTCTCAAGTTTTTTTTAGGGAATTCCTCCTTATGCCAGGTAGCGCCTGGATAAAAACCTTTCTGACACCATGCCTATGTATCCGCATTTTAGTCATAAACACGTAGGTATAACTATCTATAAGAAATTAGCGACAGTTATTATCTTCAGACGGTTTCTTCTAGAATATCATAATTTCCACATAATGTTACTCGATTGCCATATTCTTTAGATAAACTTTTATTTTCCGCTTTGCCTGCAAAGGCAGTCATATTTTGGGTTCCCATCTTAAATTCCATTGTTTGCATAATCCAAAGCAAAACAGCCAATCAAGGGTTCTGTCTATTATGAATAAATATATGAAGGAAGAACAGTATTCGAATACATTAAAGACTTCAAGGAACCGTATTGCTAGAGCCTTGTGTATAGGTATGCTTGTATCGCTTAAAATTGAGTACGTCACGCTCGAATAGTCGTTAGGCACGTATCTCTACCAACGCTGAAGCGACCGTTTCTCCAGACATTATTGCCAATATATCGTTCAAGAGCGATATTTACAGTCGTTAAAAACGTCGGGCGGTTCGGGGAAAGTGTTCAGTCACAGTAGTTATACTGCGGTTCAGTCGTTTTTGTCGCTAGTCTTCTATAGAAACTAACGAGAACGAACGAAATAAAAATCAGTAAATGGAGCAGATAATTATGAGTAGAAATTTTCATCAATCAATCACTCAACCCCTCTCCGCGCGCGCAATGAGTGCAGCAGCGCGTCGCGCAGCCGCTTCGCAGTTTGGATCGTGCCGCGATGCAAGAACCAGCTCATGACTAAGGGCCCCGTATGGGTTCGAAACTAGTCGGGCATACTCCGACGTAATATCACGTGAGTTTTAGCCGTGTTTCATAATCATTTAATATGAATAACACTCACGATAGTTTAAATTCTAAAGTAGAAATTTTACTAAACTGAAAATACTTCGCATGAATTTGTCTTGGCATTATGTGCTTATCAGTGGAGTTATGACTAGGTAATCTCAAACGGTGAAGGAAAATATCGTGAGGAAACCTGCATACCAGAGAATTTTCTTAATTATCTGCGTGTGTGAAGTCACCAATCCGCATTGGGCCAGCGTGGTGGACTATTGACCTAACCCTGCGCATTCCGAGAGGAGACTTGATCTCAGCAGTGAGCTGAATATGGGTTGGTAATGATGATGATGCTGATGACACTCACAAATTTTCTATTGGCATAAGAATTTTCAAAATCGTTTCAGTAGAGATTACCCCTACCACCTCGCAATCTTAACCACTTTATAATATTAGTTTAAATATAGATTTACCAGTGAAAACTAAATATCTCTCACTGTTTTAGTAAATATACCTATACTATAAAAAAATGTAAACAAAATCTCCAATGGGGTAGTTGACTCATGTCAAATATAAACACGTCGTAGAATTCATGGAATATGGGTCCCAAATATATCGATATCAATTAATAACAGTTAATTTAAAAATTAAATTTTCCCAACTTCAAAAACTGTAACGTCTCAAAATGGACGACAGCTATTTTGTGACGTCACAATGTTATTTGATGTAATACACGTCAAATTATGCAAACGCTCCGTTTGGTAAAGGATTAGATAAAGTGACGTCAGGAAACAGTTGAAATATAGATCATCATGGCCGACAGCGTTTTGGCTCGTATTGTCAAATTAATATTTAAAAATTTAAAGTTTCATGTAATAAGTAATAACGTCTTAAAAAAATATGATAATTTTTTTCTATCTAGTAGAACGATAATGATCAATTTAAGACCCTTTAAAAAAAGTGTCAACTAGCCTATTGCAACATGTGCGAGACACATGCCTAAGACCCAGTATTGGGATGCGACCGTTACAAAATACAAATATGACAATGGTACTATAATAAATGAAGGTCAGCGCATTAAGGACGCTCGCAGTTCAATGACATTGACAGCTCTGACAACGTTCCATTGTTGCGTAGTTGACGATTTCAAATTTCGAATTTGTCATCTAACAAGAACAGCGTTGCCAATTTGTGGGGAATTCCTCAAATTGCGGGAAATTTCAACTCTTTTGAAAATTTTGGACCTCTACCCTATGTGGTGTGCATTTAAAAAATGTTACATCTATCTATATACCTAAAAAATACTCAATAAAATCAGGGTGATTGTAAATAGGTATGGCAATTAGGATAATTAAAAGGCCTAAATAATAAATAACAACCTCATAGGTACATTATTTATATGTATAACATTAGTTGCAGGGTGCCTCTTGATGCTGGCGGCTGTTGTTCTTGGAAGTCCATGCAAGAGTATGTCCAACAGAGGACATCTATCGGCTGATAATAATGATGATGAAGATAAGGTGCATTTTATTTCTAACTAGCTGACGCCGCGCGGTTTTACCCGCATGGTTCCCGTTCCCGTATGAATACGGGGATAATACATAGCCTTCTTCGATAAATGGGCTATCTAACACTAAAAGAATTTTTCAAATCGGACCAGTAGTTCCTCAGATTAGCGGGTTTAATCAAACAAACAAGAAAACAAACTCTTCAGCTTTATAATATAAGTAAGTAAGTATAGATTTCGCTTTGTGGGGAATTAGGAAAATGGGAGTTGGCAATGCCGATTATTTTGTTTCGGTTGAATAATGAGCTACAACTGTCAGTTGTCAAAATGCATAGAAGCGGAGTGGTAGTATTGGTCGTGCTTTGTTTTATTGTGCCGATGCGATGTTCTTTACGAAAAGGTAATTTGTGTAACTATAAAATGCTTACTCCTACTTGTGCAATGTGTTGATTGGTTTAATTTTTTGTTTTTTTATCGTAGGTATTCTTAAACGGCAAGTGAAAGAATAATTTTCCACGTGCGAATAAACGAAACTTCCAGTTGAGATGATATTGTGATATGCACGATCGTACTTTTGTAAATAGGATTAAATTTTAAATCCTCCCAGACATAGTGCGTTGTGGTATTATACCGCGGATGTATCAGATTCGATTTCCGGCTAGATTAATTTAAATAATCTGGTTTTAACACTCAATACCCAGAAAAAAATAATGCCGTTATTCGCCATCATTATAATCATTAATATCAATCGAAGTTAATTAAGTATCTTAATGATAATGTAATACAAAATATTGAAATTTTAAATCGGATCGGATCTAGTGATTCTAGATTTCTCCTCTCTACATTTTCACGCCTAAGCTTGATAAACATTAGCAAATAAAAATGAAACATTATGTAGCTAAATTATGTGATATGATAATTTACTATTGATAAACCACGAACACAGACAATGGATATGAACAGTGGCGTGCATTTCATACATGCAAAATGCATTGCATACCCTAAGGACTCAATACAAACATATGTCGGACCACAGAATACATAGTACAAGGAATTTTCCAATTTTAACTTTTAGTGCATACCCTAGTTAAATACTTTATGCACGCCACAGGATATGAACGAATTAGGTAGTGGGCAGAAGATACCTAAATCGCACTATGAGTAGATAAATCGCTAAATGTGCAAATATTATAAAAGTATGAATTTATAAATATCACGGACCCTGAAATAATCACAATTCTGACCGGACTGGACCTTATAATATCTTATCAACAAATATACTGAAAAAAACTAACTATTAAAAATTAAAGTTAAAACAAAAAAACGTTAATTGACGATTGAAAAAAACCCATTTCAATTAGTACAAGCTCCCGTAGTATAGTTAAGACTTATAAAGAAAAAGACCGCGAGAGGTCCTGGGTACGATTCCATGTCATCCTCGGGTCAGTTTATAATTTCATCTATAGACGTTAAATGAAAGCGAAAGTGAGATATCGATAACCGATCGCCGTACAAAGATGGACAAACAAATTTTTAGTTAGTAGACAGCCGCGTATTTTGTGACAGGGCCGGAATAAAGAGATTTAGAACGGGCGAGTTTTTAATTAGCTCAAGTCTAGTCTGGCAAGTGGAATCGCGAGGCAACAGTAGTTGACAAGTAATTGCTAAAGCTAGTCAACTACAAAGAGTATTAATTTTAATATTCACCAATTTACTGTATAATAATACTGTATTAGATAAAAAGAAACTTAACAAAACTGGTATAGAACAATAATTTGTTTTATAACTGAAGTACCTACGTATAGTACATTGATAGAGCCGTCCAGATAACGAACAAGTAGAGTTACATAAAGCCGGATTTATATTTGTCTGACGTGTCGTGTCGTGACGCATTAGGGGGCCTAGTGGCAGTTTGATACTGTTACTGTCACGTAACATAAACGCGAATTTCTAAGGAATTGAAACATCTAGTGACACTACTACACAACTGTTTCAATTCCATATAAATTTGTGTTTACGTCAACGTGATAGTAACAATAGGAAAATATTGAAAACTCCCATTAGGCACACTGAACAAAATCGGTATCATGCATTTATATGACAACGTTTACACCTCCTGAGTTATGTTCCTTGGTTTACACTTATACGTGTTGTGTCATGTCGTGTCGTGATCGCTTCTGATGTGCCGCACACAAAATGTAGATTCTGTTCTGATGCATCAGGACACGACACGTCAGACAAATGTAAATCCGGCTTTATACAGACTTGATCAGAATATTTTTATTGTAACTGACATTTTCAATTACAACGTTCAGTTTCTAGGGTTTTTTGGTTCTGTACTTCAGAATTGTTGTACTCATAGAACTCTAATAAAAGTAGTTCGGACTAATAGTAGGGGAGCCCGGGATGCTAAATTTACAGTTACTAAAGCGTCATGGGGACCGATTAGATTTTCTAATATAGGTGATAGGAAATATAAATGGTTATACCTTTTTCCTTTTCAGTGGTGGCAAAAAAAAACTGAAGACTTTAAAGGCGATTTTGTTTACTTCGGCTTACTGGAATTGTCAGAAAATATTAGCGATTATTTCCTTCCAAATAAGTAACAAATTAACAACGCTTGTGGCTTATGGTTCGGATACTGAAATATAAGTGTTTTCTTTTGTAACTTTGGAACCATCCCATTCCATTCCGTTACTGTCAAATCGTTAGATTTTCGAAGGTCACACCTTTTACTAGTAACTAACCTAAAAAAAGGGTACCATCAACATATTATGTGATATTGTAGGCGTAACAGCCTTAATAATGCAGCCTCGGCCCAAATAATAGGTATTATCATTTATTATCCACACTTCGCAATTGTGTAAACATGGTAGGTATTTACCAATGTTAATACCTTGCAATAAAGAAAACCTTCCATTATTAAATTGTTTTTGCAGCTTGCCTTATTCTTGCTGCCTTAGTGTACATCAAAATTATTAGGTATTATTTTGTTATTATTATTCGATGACGAGTCTAAGATGGAAGCGGGCTTATTTAGAAAAGGCACAAGTTTATTCTGACCATATCTCTGACGGCTTCTACGTGGCACTGTACCGGAAAACTAAATCGCTTGCAATACGTCTTTGCCGTTAGAGCTAGAGGCATCCACAAGGGGTTAACTAGTGCAGGCATGATACATGGTACAAAATGGAAAACTCCTTCTTCAGTAGGTTCAGGTTTGTAACGTCTCCAGGGAAGCGCATGCATTTTGCATCTATGAAACGCACGCCACTGGGTAGAGTGGTAACTAGCCAAAGCTGAGCGAATTTAGAAAATACTAGATGACTCCGCGTGGTTTCACCCGCGTGGTTCCCGTTTCCGTAGGAATCCGGGAATAATATATAGCCTATAGCCTTCCTCGATAAATGGGCTATCTATCACTGAAAGAATTTTTCCAATCGGACTAGTAGTTCCTGAGATTAGCGCGTTCAATCAAACAAACAAACAAACTCTTCAGATTTTTAATATTAGTATAGATAAGGTTCTACTCGTAAAATGAACTAAAAAATGAACCCAGGATCTTTTTAACAAGAGCAGCAGTACCAACTGAGCCAAAGAGTTCGTAAAAATTATCTACGAAGAAAATAACATCCTGATACAATATTTCTTGTTAATGAATCATTTTATTTCAGATGCAGACTATTGGACTAAATTAGCTGTAGACGAACTGGAGGAAGCATTGAACGTAAAATGGAACGTGGGTGTTGCGAAAAACGTTATCCTGTTCATAGGAGATGGCATGGGACCCAACACTGTGACGGCCACTAGGATTTACAAGGGAGGAGAATCCCATAGGCTGGCATATGAGATGTTCCCGCATGTGGGACTCTTAAAGGTATATTCCCTCTGCGCTTTTTAGACTATGACAGGTTTAGGATAATTTAATGATTGATTATGTATTCTGTGCCTAGAGTGACAACATTTGAGGAGTGCTAATTTAAATTTCAAAGGCGGAAGCACAAATACCTGACCAATTAACCTGCTCCAGCTAGTTATGCATAAAATGGGCAATGGTCGTCACCTACATCTTGGCTTATGAATTTAGCAATGGTTCAAGATGAATACCACTGCAGCTAACATGTGACCAGTGAAGAGAAACATAGACGACATTTCGTCCAATGGCGTCGGAGTTGTCCCAGTCTAGTATAAATAGTCAAAGTCCCAGTTCCATCTCTTTCGTACAAACGCAATGAAAGAGGTAGCACGGGTTTCGGTTGCGCCACCATTGGTTAAATTTTGTTTATTTCTCTTCATGAGATTATATCGTCGATCGCATGTTAGCGCCACAGATCTCTGTTTCGGGCAACAATTAACAAAGCTAAATCAGCCAATTACTAAATAATCTCCGATAGAAGGTGTCACTAACAAAGGAGTAATTAAAATTTGTAAGAACTCGGAGGGCGATAGATAGATAGTCGATTACTAGTAGTAGATATTGTTGGGTTATCAAATTAGAAATTACAACATCCGTAGGACAGAAGTTACCGTTACAATCCAAGAGTTGTCACTAAGTTTAACTGGTAATAGGCATGGTACATGGTCCGAAGAACCGATTATGATATCCCAAAATGTTGGGATGGCGACTCAGCAACTGAAACCACAAACTTTTAGTGTATTTTCCTTCCTCCAGACATATTCAGCCGACAAGATGGTACCGGATTCCGCCAGCACAGCCACAGCGCTGCTGTGCGGGGTCAAGGTCAACCAGAACACGGTTGGCGTGGACTCCAGCGCGAAGCACAAGGACTGCAAGGCGTCCCTTAACCCTAAAGCGCAGCTGGACTCATTGGCGGCTTTGGCTCTGAGGGCTGGGAAGAGTGCTGGTAATACGATACAGGTTATCTAGTGTGGAGACACTTGACGCAATTAGCAGTACTACGGACCTAAACAAAACCTGCCCTGAGGTCGATTTCGTGCCACATTCGAATTTTGTACTTTCTAATTAGCTCAGCTCTGGTACGATACTAGTACGTAGTAGCCATCAAAGGTATGAAGAATAAACTTCTTCATAGTAAGCCCGCTTCCATCAAAGTCTGCATTGGCACATGACATCAGATGATCTCGCGGTCAAGGCCTAACTTGTTAGACAGAGTTCAGACAATAAGGACATTATCATAAACATCTGATAATAACCGTGATGTTGATACCACAGCCGATGAACCGTACCGACAGCCGACGTCGTCTCCCAACTACGGACTCAGAATATTGAGAATTTGTTGAAAGAAAGAAAAGTTCAATATCCTGGCCTATTATATACGAATACCCTCTATATAAACCCGATCCACGTAGGATAACTCCAGATCCACTGGACAAACGAGATACATTTTAAAGTGATAACTTATTATGGGAGAATAAGACGCTTCGTCACGTAACGCGTTACGGCGCCAGTGTGGCTTCTCTTTCTCTCACACAAAGGACAGCAGGTTTTTATCACTTCTGTCGAGAGTCCCGATTCACACACGTTTTTCTCCTATTTTTAATATCCACTTCCAGGTTTTGTGACCACAATGCGCGTGACTCACGCGACTCCAGGACCAGTGTACGCCCACAGCGCCGCACGAACGTGGGAATGCGACAGTGATATGCCCACGGGAACTGAAAAGTGCAAGGACATCGCGAGACAACTAGTGGAGGACTGGCCCGGGAGAGACCTCAACGTAAGGAAAACTATTATTCCCTCCTTTGAGTAAGAGCCTCAGTAGCTCAACGGTAAAGCAGTCGAAATCATCACCGAGGGTGGTAGTTCGATCCCCATCGTACTATTGTCGTATCAACTCCTAATACAGTCGTTCCCAACTATTTGGAGGGAAATTGGAATATTGGTCATATTTAAAAGATAATTTAAAATACTCTTCAAAAAAACCTAATTTGGGCGAAAACCATGTTAAACTAGAATCTAAGATCAGAATTCTTACAAAGGATCGATTTGACGAGCTCTCTGACGCAGATGGTAGTGTTGTGATTCTCAACAGAGGTCCTGGGTTCGATTTCTAACCCTAGTCAGTTTAAGATTAGGTACATAATTTTCTAAATAGGCTCAGTTCATGTCAGTTAGGCATCAGCCGTGGCTAGTTACCACCCTACCGACAAAGACGGCGAAACCTTCAGAGGTATGAATAAAATAAACTTCTACTTCTTCCAAGTAAGTTGCAATCTCACTTGATGATAAGTGACGATGTAATCTAAGATGGAAGCAGGGTTACTGTGATGTACAAATAAACCCGATAAACGTGTATCACTTCCAAATCAGGCTTCGCTTCCATCTTAGATTGCATCGTCACTTATTGTCAGGTGAGCTCGCAACCAAAGGCTATCTTGTCATGACATAAAAGTCAAGGGCTATCTTGCCTGGGATCTCACCTGGCGAAAAGGCATAAAATGGTCCTTTTTATGGCAGGTGATCATGGGTGGTGGCAGACAAGGCCTGATGTCGAACTGTACGGGGACTCCCTCCGACCCCATCAGTTCTTGGGCTTGCTCCAGAAGTGACGGCAGAAACCTGATCAAAGAGTACAAGGCGGACAAACAGAGGAGAGGACTGAAGTATAGCATCGTGTCAAATAACAGAGAACTGAAAAAATTTAATGTCAATAAGACGGATTATCTTCTTGGTGAGTTCTTTTAATTCTATTAATGTAATGGGACCTCAGCAGCGTCACCGGGGCATCACCTGATGGGGTTTGAAGACAGAAGCTGATGAGATAGGCGAAACGACTCTCTGATGGCGTCTCTGAGACTCGGACCTCAGCTTAGAGGCCCGTTTCGGAAGGGTGTTTTAGCCTGATGGTCTTGGCATTAATGTAATGAGGTGATGTCTCAATAGCCCCAGAATAAAGAGGCCGGATTCACGCCGAGTCATAGGTTCGCTCCCCGCCCGCTATTCGACTTGACTAAAATCATGCCTCATGGCAAGCAATGATGAGGTGTAAGACAAAACGCGCTTGTCTAGAAGTGCCTATTTTTCTTTCCTTGAAGGTGTTCAAATTATACGTGTCAGGAAACACAAAGGCGGAAGGACATTCCACATTTTAGCAGTTCTTATTAGAAACGTTGATGCAAAACATTTCGTGCGGGTTTTGGAATCAGGAAGTCAACAAAAGGATGTAATTCACGGTGACTCGCTGCCTTTTGGAAGATTGGGGATAGAAGAACTAGATTGTACAGTTTGTGTGCACACTCTCCAAAGTATATCCGGTAAAAGATCGATAGACAGGCGACGTTGTGTCGGTGTTGTAAACTTTGCGCAGTTTCGTCCATGTTAACGGTTCATTACTTATGATAATGACGCCTGGCGCGACAATCAACTGAATCTAACGCAACGTGCTGGAAACTCTATCCTGACAGCCTTTTGGGGTAATTGGAAGGAAATACTCCGAATATTGTGCATATTTATAGGATGTGGAAAATAATCTTTTAAAAAAGTTAGAGCGTGATTTTGGTTGAATATTATTCATGCGTATTGAAATGGTGAGAATAACTTTAATACCTAACTTTAAAAGAAATATTGTCTTCAGGTATATTTGCCAATGAGCATTTACGCTACGAGAGTGAGAGAGATAAAGGACCAGACGGCATGCCTTCCATCAGCGACATGGTTGAAGCAGCTGTCAAAGTGCTGCAGCGGAACTCTAAAGGATTCTTCCTTATGGTTTGTTTTTTTTTAATTATTTACAAGTTAGCCCTTCACTACAATCTCACCTGATGGTAAGTGATGATGCAATCTAAGCTATAAAATCTAAGCGGGCTAACTTGTTAGGGGGAGGATGAAAATCCGCACCCCTTTCGGTTTCTACATGATATCGTACCGGAACGCTAAGTCGCTTGGCGGTACGTCGTACGCCAGACCTGAACCAATTAAGAAAACCTCAATCAGCCCAGCCGGAGATCGAACCCAGGACCTCCGTCATGTAAATGCACCGCGCATACCACTGCGCCACCGAGGCCGTCGTTGCTTTGCATTTACCTATCTTATTTCAATGACCCTCTGTATCCCCTTGGCAACAACTTTGAGTGAATATAAAATTCACACCAAGAGATAATGAAACAATTTTGTCTATATTTCTCTCTTTCGTTGTTATGGGATGGAAGAGAAAGATGTACACAAAATTATCTTGTTATCCCTTGGCGCCATCTTAAACCTGCTTGGACGCTAAAAATTACAATTTATGTAAATCAATTAAAAAATAAAATTTAGGAAATCTATAAAGATGTGGGCGCGCATTTCAATGCATTTGCACCACTAGTGGCCACCACTAGTGCCAATATGGCATTACTCTACAGCAGCGAAAAGTTCATGCAACCTGATTCCCGCTGGGTTACCTCTAAAAATCCATGCAGATTCATTGTTGTACTGTATCTAAATATAGTATAAGAAACTGGAATTTGTATCAGGCTGTATGAATTTCCTTTCATCAAAATTTCGTCCATCACCACTGTTACTCTATATTAAAAAAAAAATACGTTTCTCATTAAATCCTTGATGCTTTTTAAGGTAGAAGGTGGCAACATAGACATGGCTCACCACCGCGGGCGAGCCAAGGTCGCGATCAACGAGTCGTCGGCCATGGAAGAAGCTGTCAAACTTGCTGTCAAGATGACAGACGAGAAGGACACGCTCATCGTGGTGACAAGTGATCACGCGCACTCTTTGCAGATCAACGGCTATCCGGACCGAGGGATCAGCATTTTTGGTGAGGCAAATTTTATTTATTTACCTTTTTTTTTTAAAGAATATTTGCTTAATAATTTTTTTAATATGACCATTCCCCTTTAGCCAGTCGGAAAAGGCTATTAGGGAGTGGGTACGACAATATTCCAACGGGGCGGGGATCGAACCACCACCCCTCGATCCAATCCACCGTCCGCTTTACCGTTGAGCTATTGAGTTTCTCAATTTGATTAAGAGAGGAAATTCGTAGCATTCCATGGATTCACCGTGCGGATACCAGAATACATAACGTGCGACCTACGACATTTTTGTCGCGTCCAATAGCGTCGACCCGGCAATATCGCTCTCTTTCCTTGCCTTGGGACGAATGAGCGTGCATCTTAGGCCTAGAGGTTCATCCTGTGGCAGACTCCGAGCAGAACCTGGAACCTGTGATATGTGTACGTTAAGGAATTAAAGATGCTTGGAGACCGTTGGATCAGCTTCCACCTTCACACAGGAAGTAAAACTATAAGAAATGTAAACAGTAATTGTTATCAATTGTAAATTATAATACTGTATGACTTTTTCATTTCAAAAGAGCAACTGTTGAGTTTCTTGCCGGTATCTTCTCAGCAGAACCTGCCTTCCGAACCGGTGGTAGAATCTTTACAAATAGTCAACTGACGTGTCAAAAGTGCTTGTAAACTGAGCCTACTTGATTTTGATTTTGATTTGATTGATTTCCTTTAAAACTAGTTAACATTGCCCTTCTTTGCTAGTGTTGTTATCCCTGCACAGCTAAATTTAGTATGATCCTATTAAAGCAACCGCCCTCACATAGAACTTGTTCCACTAGCTAGCGATGTCAAGGTCTTCAAGCAGGTTATATTTGAAAACTAGTGGACGCCGCGCGGTTTCACCCGCGTGGTTCCCATTCCCGTAGGAATACGAGGATAAAATAGAATAAAAGCCTATAGCCTTCTTTGTTAAATGGGCTATATAAGACTGTAAGAATTTTTCAAATCGGACCAGTAGTTCCTGAGATTAGCGCGTTCAACCAAACAAACAAATAAACAAACTCTGCAGCTTTATCTATACTAATATAATAAAGCTGAAGAGTTTGTTTGTTTGTTTGTTTGATTGAACGCGCTAATCTCAGGAACTACTTGTCCGATTTGAAAAATTCTTTCAGTGTTAGATAGCCCATTTATCGAGGAAGGCTATAGGCTATTTATTATCCCCCTATTCCTACGGGAACGGGAACCACGCGGGTGAAACCGCGCGGCGTCAGCTAGTATATTAATATAGATAGGACGTAAGTACTGTTTGTGACACTAAAATGTATAAACGTATTTTCTTTCCTTCTTTCTCTCTAAAAAATATATATTTACAGGAACCACAGGTCCGTCTAAGTACGACAATTTGAACTACACAATCTTGTCCTACGGTACCGGCGGGCCAGGCTCCTTCCAATATTCCATAGAAACCAACGCGACCGGCGGCCATATAGTGAGGAAAGACCCTAATAAGGTCGATACAGAGAGCTTTAAGTACGAACAGGTGTCAGCTATACCCCTTGATGAGAATATCCATGGGGGTGTTGATGTTGCAATATATGCTAGGGGTGAGTCAATACAATCTTTTTTAATAGATGATATAGGAAGAATGGGGATGATGACTAGGCTTGAATATATTGATTTTAATATGTAAAAAACAACTCTATATGACTATAAAAAAAAGTAATTTTTTTTTTATAGTAATTGGATCTAAATTCATACATTTTTAGCTTCCTTACATCAAACGTGACATTTTTCAATATACGAACTATAAGCACACGCACAAAAATAAAGATAATTTGTAATTTTGTTTGAACGCCCATACAAAAATAATGATCAGCGAATCAACGACGTCAGTAATTTGTGCCATTTCTTATGGGCCGTTTACAGGGATCCGTGGCCGTGCCGCAAATCTGGCCCTTTAAATCCCTGCAATAAGTAAATAATTAAAAAAAACTGTCATCGTCCCTATTATTTGCACTGTAACAAATAAATAAGATCTCGACTACGCGCTCTACCAAACACCCTTCAACTCTATCATAGCGTGCTCTGTATATCGTAAGATAATTACAAACCTTGAACAAGAATGATAAGTTTAAGGAGATGAATGTTTAAATGAAATGAAAATATAGTTTCATATTTTCAGGTCCTTACGCCCATTTATTCCACAACGTCCACGAGCAAAACTACGTGTTCCACGCGATATGTTACGCAGCGAACATCGGCTCCTACAGTATAGGTAATTCCCTAGAAATCAATGTTGCCATATATATGACAACACTACTCACATTGGTAGGATTCAGTTTATGACTGTATGACAAATTTTAGATATTATTTAGTATTTTAATGTACAAAATGAAGAGATTATTATTGTTCAAAACGTAAATCCTTTGTTATACTGATTTAGTTAATATTTTTTTTAATGCATGCCATTCACAAATTTCATATTTAATATGAGAGTATTAACCCCAAAGAGTATATATTTTAAGTATATAATTAAAACAGAAGACAAATTTATGTATTAAAGCTAATAAAATAAAAAAAAAGTAACTATATGATGATAATGATAATGAATGAACAGGATTTTATTATTATAGAGTAACCTGTTGTACCCAGGCTATAATTTGTTAAACCATAATTTATACATTATAAATAATTGAATCTGTTGAATAATTAATTATTTAACAAATTAATTTACATTTTCATAATATTTTATGTATAGATTTGCTGTAGGTATTTGTTGTTTAAATGTACCAAAACCTTCATATTTAGAGCGTATTTTAGTGAACATAATAGGTTCCTTAAATATCTATATTTTATATACTTATCCCAAAGTATTCTTCTTTATATGTCCTAGATACATTATAGTACTGGCCGAGGTACATAGAATAAGTTATACCTTGGCTGCATTTATTTTTAAAAGTAAATATAAAATAACCTTAGATTATGTAAAAATTAAATGGATATTTTTGATATTTTGGTGGTGGACAGTCAAATAATTGGCCTTCATAAATATACAAATGCAAAATTAAAAATATTTATGTAAAAAATTGTCCTAGGTACAACAGGTTACGCTAAACAAGAAAGAAGAACAAGAAAAAAAGGACAGTGATTTTGTTACCTCATTAAATAATATATCAATGTTGCCCTGCTTGTTATAAAATAAACTATTTTAAAACGAATTGATTTTGTTGTCTCTAAACCCAAGCCTTTTCTTACTGGATATAATAAAAGCAAATTAAAAAGTTACGCTTTCACTTCTAAACCAAAACCACTACGTAACTAAACTAATTTTAAAAGTTCTAACACCAATGAAAAACCACAATATCAATGAGAGAGTAATATAGGCTATATTTTATCCCCATATTCCCATTGGAAATTATGCTAGTAAAGAATAACCAAAGACATTTTTTTTAACTTCTTTATTGTCTAGTACAACAACACTAATAAGTAACCATTTACATTAAAACAAAAGTTTCATCAAAAATGTAAACAAGTATAAAACTGAAAATATTTCGAATGTAAAAAAGATCTTCAACCTTATTCATTATATTAAATAAATACATCTATATCATATATTATTTTGGTACTTTATATACATTATTATTATGGTAACACTTACACAGGTCACTACCAAAAACAAAGTGGTCTAACTCCAATAAATATATTTTTGATTTCTACCACTTTGGTAGTTTTGTTAACACAGACGAAGCATAGGACAAACTTACATCTAACTGTTATAGGTTTGAACCGGTATAACGTGGACCCCATACAACTAATACACCACGGTTTACTTGTTCAGATATTTCTTCAATATAATACCGAGTACCACAGCGCCAGCTAGAGCGATTACTGCCCATTTTAGATTTGAACTGAAACGAAAAAAAATATTTTTAATATCTTTGTTCCCGAAACAGGTACTATAGCTTGGCAACTTCGTTCGTAACACTCCCCACACCCACGACTGATGTCGTCATTTCTTCGCACGCATGATTTCACTCCCGCGCAGTCTTTCCCCCTGTAGCCCGCATATCATGGGAGTGTTATTAACCAACTTGCCAGACTATAGTGTATCTATCTATAATCAACATCTAAGTATACTCCGGCTTGGCGAAGTTAATATCCGGCAGCTCAGAAATTGCGTTTCTGACAGGTCGTTATCGAATGGGACAAACATATTTAATTACAATTGCCTGGTTTTTTATCTCATCATCATCATCATAATATCAGCCGATGGACGTCCACTGCAGGACATAGGCCTTTTGTAGGGACTTCCAAACATCACGATACTGAGCCGCCTGCATCCAGCGAATCCCTGCGACTCGCTTGATGTCGTCAGTCCACCTGGTGGGGGGTTCGACCAACACTGTGCTTTCTAGTTAAAAGAAATGCTTGCTGCTATTAAATACCAAAACTAAAAACTACCATACTAAGTTTGAATAAATAATAACCTTGTTGGCTCTGGACGTCTCCTAAAAAATATTATAATTTTATTGCATCGCACATACATATAACTAACAAATAAAAATATCTACTTTTCAATTTCATTTCGTAATATGTGGCCCAAATACTGTTTTTTTTTTATAGATACAAACTACATTTAGCTTTTTGAAACCAAAACTTATATGGTCACTATATTTAATTTGATATAATTAAGAAATTATAATAACCCAGAATCGCATGGTCGTCCACGAGGTCTCCTAAAAACAAGGATTTTTGTATATAATTTTAATAGTTATAAATATGTGAATGTTCCTAGTTATTTCTGCAATAAAAACAAGTGGAATTGAGCGACGCAAACCTCCCCTTATATATCTTTAGCTAGACGCAACTCGTTCATATAATAGTACAAAATCAAACCATAATTATAATTTTTTTTGGGACTTGCTATGTCGCAATGAGTTCTTTAGTAGAAACCTCCATCGTTTTTGACGTTGGTAAAAATAATCGAAATCATTTTAATCACTACGCAATCTAAAGAAACTTGAAAATAATTGCTTAGTTACTACATGGTCTGGTAGGCATACACTCTATTTCACTATTTTCCTCATCTCTATAGCATAAAAGCGTCTAAGAGGAGATCCATATTCATTGAATATAAAGATATATCAACTAGTTGCTTTAGTTCCTCGTTCTATGCACTATACTAGTTAGATATATCCATGGTACCTATATCTAATAAGACATTGTTGTGATTTTAAAACATACTTGCAGAATAGACAAGGTCCTTTTTGGAAAGTTATTTATAAATATTAGCCATGGTATAACATTATAATGTACTTAAATTATAATATTCGCTTTTACTCTCCATCTACCAATCACATCAAATGTTGCCACTCCGAAGTGCATTTTCTCATTATCAGCGCAGCCACGAGTGTGAGCACTTTTTTACTTTTAATAATTATTGTTACACACATAGTAAGTGAACCGCCTTCAAATCAGTAACTTACTGGATGTGACCAATGTGAACAATAATCGGAGAATTTTTGAGGAACTAACGATTCTTTGGACAAGCTATTGCAGATTTATTTGGAATTCGTACCAACAGATGCCTAGTCTCTTAATCGAATTTAAATTAAAAGTTTAAAAACAATGTTAACCTTTCCCTGGGTACGTAAATTGCTTTCACCCTTCCTTCAGGCCTCGGCGTAGTTGGTGGTTTATATTCCGATTTTACCGATCCTATAGATCGACTGCATTTAAAAAATGTAGATTATTATTAATATGTATATAATAGAAAGTATTTTGCGTATAATTATAATATAACGTGATGGACAGCAGCGACAGTCATTGTACCATAATTTTGTGTCGAGGAAACACCTCGAGTAGTTCGCAGGAATTGTGACCTTGAGCGTAGGTTTAAGGGATTCCTTTAGAATGCATAAACACTCACTCTCCTGCTCGACATGTACTCCATGCCCACACTAAACAATTTTTGATCAACAATTACAACATAAAACATTATCAATAACAAAACAAAACTTTATTGCACAAAATCACTAACGCGACTAGCAGCGTGACGGTGTTCACGCTGCCTAACAAAGAACTGAACTCAAGTTATCAAATACCCTTTTATTTATACCACTGTTGCAACAACTTCGTACAAATACCCGTCGTATAACTTCGTATAATTATAATTGGATAACTATCATTTACATAGTCCATACTTAATCTAGTAGATACATAATCTAGTAGATTTTGCTTTCTAATACTAAAAGAACCATAAATTCGTGTTGTTCTAGGAGTACAACTGTTTATAAACTTGCTTGTAAACTAGTAAATCCTATTTTAAACAAACGAATCTGTTTTTTTTTTATATTACTCTTATTTCAAACCATGTTCCTGTTTTATGTACAAGCATACATTCGCATTAAAATTATGACGAAAATTATGGGCAGGCCACATGGTTCGAAGAGCCGATGGACTTTGAAGTCGCTAGGTGCTGGAATGGCGACCCCACACCGGAAAGCGCAGGGTTGGTCGACCCCCCACTGGGTGGACTCGAGACCGTGGTGTGAAAGTACATGCAAGAGACCTATGTCCAGCAGTTGGCGTCCATCGGCTGTTGATGATTATGAGAGATAAGACAAAAAGAGATTACGACCTGCTCGGCGACCCGTCATATGTTCTCCAAGTTTTTTCCAATTTTGCCGGTAAATGTGGGCAACTAAATGAAAAAATCATTATTAAATAGTTCTTGGAAATTAATAAATTTAAGTTATGTCAGTTGTTTTACAGTTAACCTGGATTCGCCACAAAGTGAGCATCGAGACCTTGAATTTGACCTGTAAGGAAAAAGGAACGGAAAATAACATAAATAGCTATTTGCCCGTCGCTGAGCTCTTTATACATCTATACTATACATATATATAAAACAAAGTTCTGCGCCCTGTATGTTTGTTAGCAATAAACTCTAAAACTCTGAACGGATTTTACCAATATAGTGATTTATGAGAAATATTTTGTTATATATTTTGTCAAGATAAATAATAATTATAACGTTAATTGTTGGAAGTATCGGAAAACCCTTTGATAAAACAATACATTGTGTATACTTCGCTTATAAATAATTTTCGTTGAAACAATTTTGATTCAGCGAAAATTTTCGAGTTCCAATCATTAGATCTCAAGATCTCACTCTTCTTCAATTAAAAAAGGGGGCTTTGATAGTAATTATAATAACCTTCCCCTTTTTGAAGGGGGGCACATATAACTTAGCATTCCCACTTTTTATTAACCTGTTTTGAATATATTATAAGATAAGATTGTTACATCTAAGCAGGGAAGAGCACAGGTGTCTATAATACAAGTTCTTTCTTAGTTTAGATACCTGTTACTCATCCATTAATTATAGTGTTAAGCTATTTTTACCTATCATGTTACGTTTTTATAGAGAATAAACGATTATTATTATTATTATAAAAATAACTTACGCCATAGTGTCTGAAAATCTTTAATTTTATTTGCACTTAATAATTTCCACGCAATCCTTTATTTGTTTCGGAAAATTGTTTATAATTTTAAGAAAATTTTGATTGCAGGACAATAACACTTTGATATTAAGTCATTAAATGTCACTAACATAATTTCTGCCTTACCTATAGGTTGTCAGAATTAAGAAGAACTTTAAAAAGAAGTTTCTATGATATCAAGGTAACAAAGTATTTAAAGAAGAAAATGGCTCAACACTTCATGCCAAATAAAGTGCCAGTGGTAGTACTTCCCTAGATAATTCACAAAGATTCCGACTATGAAATACTGGAGTATCCATTGCTCCTGTGGTATTTGTGATAAACAGAAATTCACGTGAGCGGAGTCGCGAGCGTCAGCTAGCGCCTTTAGATGCTGGACACAGAGAACTTTGAGAGACATACTTAATTATAAGTATGGAGCAACATTCAACTAGTCCGATATGGACCAAGCTCCTAAAAAAATAAGATTTTAAAAACAAAAAAGTTAGTTTAACTGAACTATATGTTTTCTGTGACTAAACTAAAGAGTACATTATTCTACATTATTACATGGCTAATATTTATCCATAACACATATTATGTTTGTAAAAACACAACACTAAATACAATAACAAACATACATCATCACTCTCTCCCATCGCAACAAATTTCTTTCTCTTTTTGCAAATAAGTTGAGGTGCACAGTATATTTCTACTGCCTATTCAATACAAAAAATATATTTAAGTACATAAAATATATTTAAGTGTACATAAAAACTAGATTTTCTATTAAATAGATAAAAAGTTATTAAGTACACAGCACTACTTACCTCAACTCTGGGATTGGGTCAAACTTGTGTCCAGGTGTGGTTGAGTCTGCAGGTTTACTTCCCCCTTGAGACTTCTCTGCAGATGGTAGCGTGCCAATCAGATATTTCTTCATCAGCTCTCTGAAATGTAAAATTATTTATCAAAAATCTGTTTAGTTGAGTATTTGCACCCTTACACAGTTGATGTTCATTTTGGCTATTCTTTTTTATTTTATTTATTTATTATTCTACAAAAAAAACACATTTCAATTAAGCCTAACCATAGTGCAATACAAACCACATTTGGTTTTACTGTGCACTGGTTATTATTACATAATACAATATTTAAGAACAAAAATTATTAACAAACAAAAGAGAAGAATAACCAATAATAGTCATTATCGGGTAGTTAAATAAATTTTCTAATTTGCATTGCAAAGGTGCTGTCCTGACTTCTATTTTCCCTACTTTAGGATACTATTTATAATAAATAATCAAGTCACAAACAACAAGAAATTGGCAAATTCTAGGCAAGCACATTCATTAATATTTTTTTCAAAATGTAAAGAATATTTGCTTTATCTTTTAAATAATTATGACCAATATTCCCATTTCCTTCTAACTACTCAGAAAATAATATGTTACAAGAAAGTACAACAACAGTACAGGCGGGAATCGAACCACCACCTCTCAGTGATTGCCTCCTTTACCTCATACATAATATGATGAACCAAAAAATACATGAGGATGAAGGTGCCTTTTAGTTTATGTATATTAACAAAATTCCCTTACATAGCATCATCACTGTGGCCCACATCCTCAAAGTCTTGTGTCGCTTCTTTTCCCGCCGCATCCAGCAGGGTGTCTTCACCACCTGGATGCTTTACAAATTAAAATCACAAGTTATAACGAGTGTGAGAGTTATGAGTTAGAAAAGACGTTGGACGTTGGGGTCTCAAGGTGCTTGAATGGCGACTCCGCACCCTTACAAGTCAAGTCAAGTGTTGGTCAACCCTCCACCAGGTGGACTGATGACATCATGAGAGTCACTGGATACATGCGGCTCAGGACCATGATGTTGAAGTCCCTACAAAAGGCCTATGTATTCAATGGATGTCTTTGTCAGTCAAGAAAGCAGAAAAATAAGATCATACAGTTCCTGAGCACACTCTCTGAAATATATCTTGTAGAATACTGACAAACAAGCAACACCACTAAGTTAGAGATATAAAAGAAATAATATAGAGACACTAAATTGCCTATACAGTTGAAGAACCTCAATTATGAGCACAGGCTAAATCATCTCAGACTCTACACTCTCGAGAGTAGACTAGAAAGAGGAGATTTGACAGAGACATATAAGATTTTAAACCATTATTATAATGTAGAGGAGTTAACAGAATTATTCACTAGAAAGAGTAACCCTAAATTGAGAGGACATAATAACAGACTTGGCATCTGCCAAAGAGCTTCCCTTATACCCTTGATACACCTCAGTATAACCACAAAATCACTGCATTTTTTTAAGAACAGACTGGATAGATGTATGTAGCAATAAGAAGCACAACAATATATACACAACAGCAAAGCTGCTTAGCCCATAATTACAATAATAATAACAAAAAATAACCTTTTTATTTTAAATGAAATAAACAAACTATGGAAGTCTCTTGTTTACTACTATGCATTTAGAAAAACATGCTATGTACATTCACTATGATTATTATCATCTTACAATAAATGGTAATTATAATAATCAGCAGAAACCCCATGTAATGGGTCCTAGCAACATATGTTTAATAAGAGAGGACCCCTTAGCACCTCCTGGGACTGGGAGGACACCTTCCTGCACTATATCCTTAAAAACTATATTTTTTTCTAAATTATAGGTACCAACCTCTTCTAGAAAACTTGTCACATCATAAACATTGTCGTGAATTATCATCCATACACCATTTTGTTTACTATTATGTTTCGCCACTTCAGCCGTAGATATAACTTTCAATCCAGAAGGTTCAGGGCGGTCGGTCATGGTTAAAATACTAAAATTGTATGAACTTAGAACTGCACAAACGGTCAAGGTTTCAATGAAAAGAATAAATAGACTGTCGTGTGCGGAGATTCAGTTCAGGGCTTTAACGCGTAATAAACTACATACAATAAAATTACTACAATCACTGACTTAATAGTTGTTTAATTTAATTCAAAGACAGAATAAATCATTCAAGATGTTATAATAAATTGCAATCTACGAAGTACGAACTCGGAACTAACCACAGATCACTATAGACTAGAAAGAACTAACTTTACTAACTATGAGGGAAGTAGACAAAGTCATATGATTTTTGTTTGACATTGACAATGACATTGGCATTTGACAGCTTGTATTTTTTTGCGATAAATTTTATCTCCTACAGAGAAAAGCTTTTGCAATATAAATAGTCTATGGAAAAAATAAAAACTCAGAGCCAGTTAATAAAAAAATCTTATTATTCTGTGTTCTTTGTTTAGGTGTTTAAGTTTATTAATCTGTGACTGGACCACAGACTAATAGATTGGACAGGACAGTGTTGTTTACATATTTCATAACCTATAAAAAGTTTTAGATTTATTTTTTATAACAAATTTATTCTAATTTCAATATAAATAAATGGCTGAAGACATCGATTTTAACGATGTTTTAGATGACATATTCCTGAGTGAGAACAAACAATGTAAAAAAAGTTATGACGAGGGTTTTACAGCTGGCACTGAAGCTGGAAATCCAGAAGGTTATCATTTAGGATATCACAGAGGTGCAGAATTAGGGAGAGAATTAGGTATATTATATAGTATACACATACATAATATAACACCATTGTCGGTCTATTTTAATAGATACTGAGCCACTCCACAAATTGGCTCAGCCAGGAATCGATCCCAGGACCTGCCGTCTTGTTAATCCACAGCGCCACAGTGGTCGACAAATATCTGTATTGATTGTAATATAAAAAAATATTTTTACAGGCTACTATTTAGGTGTGGTAACACATCACATACAAAACAAGCAAGCTCCAACTTACTCAGAAAAGCTCTTGAAGCAATTGGAAAAAGTGCAAGAACTAATAAACACATTCCCTCGTACTAACTCTGAAGAGCATGACATTCTAGCTCAGGCTGAAACGATCCGCGCACAGTACAAGAAAGCCTGTGCTTTGTTGAAGATATCATCTGCTAACCCTTATGATTCTACTGTCTCTTTTTAAATATTTTGTTGGTAAGATAAGTCCTTTAATTTTTTAACGAGATCAAAATTAGTTTCATTTCATTTCATAAATTAATATATTATAGTTGATTTTTTAAATTGATTTATAGAACAGGGGTTATCAACCTTTTAAACAATGGAACACCTATCAAATACCTTTTATTTTTAACTGACTTCAAAAAGGAGGAGGTTCTCAATTTGGTTGGTATTTTTTTTTTTTATAGAACTATATTCCAATGATTACAGATCCAAAACACTGTAATTATATTAAATGAAAACAAAAACTGTTAGAAGTATGTTTTAAGTGTAACACTTCATTCTTTAATAATAAAATTGGCTGTTTAAACTATAGAGGCATGTAATAGTTCAAATATACAGGATGCTCTGGAGTATTTCCCATAACTTCAAGGTGTTGATGAGTCCACTTATAGGAGGCAAACTGCATACTAACTTTTTTTAAAGTTATAAACAGAAACTTTTTATGTTTTCACGCAAAGTAATTCAAATAATTCTGACTATACATGTAACGCGCGCCTTTATATATGCTTGCATTATAAAATACGTCAAACTTGGCTACGTCATAATTATAAGAGCGTGTTTATTCGACACATTTTAAGATCTATTTACAAAAGAAATATTATTCACTCCGAAAATATTAATTTTAGAACACATGTTCCTTGAATATTTTTAATTAATTTTCAATAAAGATTATAACCCCAGAGTTATGGGAAATACTCCAGAGCACCCTGTATAATTAGAAAGTTATTCTGATAAAATTGTTTTTAGGTAATACTGCAATGAATTCCAAAATACACAAGTTGCACAACCAAATAGATAAGGCAATTGCATACCTCACTCCATTTCTACCTCTTGCTAACTGTCACATGGTGGAGTTCTTCACGGACAGCCACTGGGATAATTTGTTGCCCAGAAAATTGAGAGACTATCTTGATGACTGTGACTTTAACAATGCTGTTGAAATGTTTTGGAGTAGTGCTGAAGGAAACTATATGGGTAAGTAATAAGCATGTATTAATCTATGCTAATACTATCAAAAGTAAATATCTACATCTATTAAACCAATTATGAAAATTATTTTACCAGTAGACAGCCACATTGTGAAATTCAAAGTCCAAATTAATTCATTTCAAGTACACCCTGTCTATAGGCACTTTCTCTTTGTTAAGTAAAGTCTAGTACTTAAAATTAAACTTAAGGTAACAAAGCTACTAAAGAGCACCCTGGTCTGAGAAGATTAACTTTGTAATCACAGAATAACATAGGTTATATTTTATTGCTATAAAGGGTATGGAGTAAAAAATAATGTAGGGTAATAAATAACTTAATATTAAAGGTTAAAAGGTCCTTGAAAATTAATATTTTAATTTGACAAGTAAACACATTATACATTTCTATTATATATCATTATATATTTTTATTTACAGACCACAATGAGTTATCAAAATGGGTGCAGGAAACCCGCAGTTACTGTTTATCTGTGGACAATGAGTACTGTCTCTCAGCAGATGAACTACAAGAACGAATCAAGTCTTGGGGTGCAGACATGGTGCCTGAAGTGCAGATCTCTGAATTCATGAATAGCAAGAAAAGTTATGAGGTAGGTAGTTAATTATATATGTTACTTTTAAATTGTTACCGTTAGTTTATAACCTCACTCGCGATATAGAAATCTGTCGATATATTGTAAACTGTACATACAGATTACAATTTTACGTGTTATTTTTCGGTATATTATAATCTATCAAAGTTATGATGGTACTATGGTACGATGTCTAGTAGAAACCAAAAGGGGTGTGGATTTTCATCCTCCTCCTTACAAGTTAACCCACTTCCATCTTAGATTGCATCACTTACCATCAGGTTAGCCAAGGGCTAACTTGTAAAGAATAAAAAAAAAGGTATTTGTCTATGTCAGGTGCAAGTGATGTCTCGTGCGGTGGCGTCACTGTGCGCGGCGAGCGGTGCGACGCACTGTGTAGAGGCGGGTGGGGGGCGCGGGCCGCTACTACTGGCGCTGAGCCTCGCCTACCGCCTGCCCAGCCTCACCATCGACTGCGACCCGCGCACCCTCGCCAGCGCTCACAAGAGGGTCACACTTGTACAGGTAGAGATCATCCTGTAGTTGCGTCTCTGTGCGTGGCGAGTGGCGCGACGCTCTGTGTGGACTGTGCAGGCGAGCGGTGGGCGGCGACTCACAATAAGGTCACACTTGTACAAGTCCTGTCACGGTCGCCAATTATGTAAATTACTAAGTTAACACAAATGAGATCCTGACTACTGGACCTCTTAATGTTCCAGTATTACGAAAAGGCTTGGCGTTAACAGGTGGAGATTACCTTGACTGCGCACTTCAGCACTTTGTAATACCCTAGCCAATTTTACAAAATATTCTTAACTATACGTCCGCTATCGTGTTTTAGAAAGATAAAATGGGTAGGTATAGTAAGCTACCTTGAAATATAGCTATATGTCATTACGGACTTTTTGTAGACTAATAAAAGAGGTATTTCATCAATGCATGTTTTTGTTATCTCTAACGGATTAGGCAGCGTTTTCAAAGAAAGCTTTCTGGCGGCTCGAGTTTTACCGGCTCTTCCAACAACCATCGCCATATTACAATAAATTTTCACGAAATCTTAACAAATTATGTATGTACCAAACCTTTCCTCATGAATCAATCTATTTATGAGTAAACACCGTGTAAAAAAATATTTTGCGACATGGCGATCTGCTCATAGGCAATAAGCCATTGATTTATCTGATATTATCATATCATTTAATGATTTCTTTGAGAGCTATTTTGCTGCAGATTCCCTGTCAGCAGCTCTCCCTTTGGCTTGTTATGGAAATCTGTTCCACAGGTCGGGAATGCTGTGTCTTTGTAGCCGAGCAAAACGGAGTCCACCCTCGCGACTCAGAGCCCGTGAATTTTTTTTTAAGATTAGTATTAAAAAATTATTTTAATACTAATCTTTTTAAATTTGGTTATGTTGGTCTGTAAAACAAATTAATCCAGCTAATAACAATGGATGTTATGACAGAAACAGTGGCACGCAATAGCGAAGAGGATAAAGAACGGTACGGCGGAGCGTATAGCGGAGGCTATCGATACGGATCTTCATCGCTTTGCACAAAGTTACATCACTAACGACACAGACCTGCTGCAGATCGTGCGGGAGAAGTTTCCAGAACACTCGAATGACGACATGAAATTGCTTTTAACGGGTACGTTATCGTTTTTTGATTAAGTAGACTTTGGAATATATTGATTTGCTTAGGTCATGGCTCTTAGGATGGCTTTGCTTAGGGTATTATTGGTGATGAACTGATGACATAGTCAAAATTGCAAACTTTGCGGCACTGTCGCAACATGTCATATTCTATCAGATATTCTTTTATTGTATATACTTGGGAAAGTGTGCCCAGAAACTCAAAAATCATTTATTTCATGAAGGCTCAGTTTACTAGCACTTTTGAAAAGTTAACTGTTTGTAAAGATTCTACCACCGTAAAAGGACATGAGAGTGTATTGACTAAAGATACCCATAGATAGCAGGAAACGGAAGCTGGATGTGTTTTTAATACTATATAAGTTCAGTGGCGCTAACATTGTTGGACCAAGTGAAAAGAGATTGACAAAACAAAATTAAAAACCTACTAAATAATATGAATTTGATTTCTCTAGGCCTCCACACATGTGGCAACCTAGGCCCTACCTCCCTACGACTGTTCGCCTGCAGTGGCCACATCTCCGCGCTACTCAACGTGCCGTGCTGCTACCACCTGCTCACTGAGGATGTCGACGAGATGGCCTTCGACGTGTTCCAGAGGGACTACGGGGATGGGAAGTGGGGGATGGGATTCCCTATGTCGGAACGGTTGAGAGGTAACTTTTAAATAAATGTAAAAAAATAAACTTCACTTTAAATGTATACAACTTAAAATAATATATAAATACTAATAAACTATCATCTGTCTCCAATTTCGGAGGGCGAGGGTTCGAATCCGGTCCGGGGCATGCACCTCCAACTTTTCAGTTTTGTGCATTTTAAGAAATTAAATATCACGTGACTCAATCGGTGAAGGAAAACATCATGAGGAAACTTGCACACCAGAGAATTATCTTAATTCTCTGCGTGTGTAAAGTCTGTCAATCCGCATTGGGCCAGCGTGGTGGACTATTGGCCTAACTCCTCTCATTCTGAGAGGAGACTCGAGCTCAGCAGTGAGCCGAATATGGGTACGATAACTAATAAACTGTTTATTTGTGAAGGTTACAACTTGGGGAGGAATGCCCGCATGCTGGCAGCGCAGTCCATAGACAGAGTGGTGCGCCACAGACAACTGCCTGACAGAAGTCTGCTCTACCGCGCTGTACTACAGGCAATGATAATTTTATAATAGGGGTTAAAGTATGAAATTGCCGTTTTATTGCAATAGTTTTTTGAATTGACATAGAATCTTCATGGTTTGAGGTTTTCGAATGGAACTTTTTTCAAATGGTCTCTATGATGTTCTTTTTTTAAAAAATGTGAAACATTTGAATATCGGCTCTCAATTGTTTTTGTTATTCAATTTAGACAAGAAAGATGGATACTGCGAAAATTCAAGTGATTTTTGAATACGAGTTCCGACGCGGTGACAAGAAGTTTTCTTTCCAGGAGGCAGTACAAAATGCTTTCACACAGTTTGTGCAGTCTAGATCGTCGGAGTTCTATCGCAAAGGCATTAATGACCTTCCCATTAGATGGCAGCAATGTATAGATAATAATGGCAACTATTTTGATCAAATAAATTTGTTAAAAATTAAAAAATAAACAATTTAGATTTTCAGTACAAATCGGCAATTTCATACTTTAACCTCTAATACTATAGATCGGTTACGTCCCCACAAAATCATCCCAAAAAGTGATCCGAACAATAGGCTACACTGAGCACAATTTTGTCTTTAATTCCATTATATATTTATGTATATATAGTTTTTACACTTCCTAAACACACAACTCGACATTGTAGACGATATTTAGGTATTATTTGTTTAAATAACGTTCGTTGTTGACCACAACTAACATTGAGATGTGGAAATTTCCTCTTTTGAGCGCCACATTTTTCATGACCTAGTAACACATCTAACAGTATTTAACATCATTGAATTCAGGTATGTTTTGTAAACAATGGCGTAGATGCAATAGGCTGTTGACATTTTTTTTTAATTTTCTTTTTTTTTAATCGTAAGGAGCAATTTCAACCTACTCCTAACAAGTTAGCCCGCTTCCATCTTAGATTGCATCATCACTTACTTATACCACTATTAAAAAATAATAAAAACACACCACATTTAAAAGTTAGTAGTAAAGAATTAATTGACACTCATAAATGTTTGTTACAGGTAATCATCAAAAAGCATTTACCAAACTTACCTGTAACGGAAGGTAGACTCAAAGGTATCTCGTCTAAATGTCAAAATTTCAACGACTATTTCAAAATGGCCGACGCCATACTAAAACTCGGACTATATGAAAGTCTACCCGAAAATTACCTTACAGATATACATAAAAACATGGATGTGCAATGGAAAAGAATAGTTTTATTTTATTTCGTTAGATTATGTTTGGCGCAAGTCATTGAAAGTGTTATTTTGTTAGATAGACTATTGTATTTGTGTCAAAATGGTTTTGAAAAATGCTATCTTGTTAAATTGTTTGATCCGGTTATATCGCCTCGTTGTCACAGTGTTGTTGCTGTTAGGTGACATTACCTTAAAGGTTCTCATTATACTGTTAACACTTTCGCTGCGGTACTGATTTTTCTGTACTTTTCTCTGGTGCGGTACGAGTTTCTTTGAACTCATGCTAAAACTTTATTTGTGCGATACGAGGTCAATCGACCTCGTGATTCTTGAACACGCCAGACTTACGAGGTCAATTGACCTCGTACCGCAGCGAACTTGTTAACGTATTTTTATTGATTGTAAATTTTAATTATTAATGTACTGAATTTAATTAGTTCTGTAGTATACAGATACTTGGTTTAAGATTGATTGTAATATATTCAATAAATTAATCATAAAACATCATTGTTGTGTTTTTATTGATAGAATAACATATGAGTTCGTATCAATAATGTTCAGTGGTGATAATATGATGGTATCACGTGTCTTAAACGGTGAAGGAAAAACATCGTGAGGAAACTTGCATACCTGGGAATTTTCTTAATCTATATATATAAAAGAAAGTCGCGTTAGTTACTCCACTTATAACTCAAGAATGGCTGAACCGATTTAACTGAAAATTGGCAGGGAGGTAGTTTAGAGCCAGGAGAAGGACATAGGATACTTTTTATCCCGTTGGACAGCATTCCCGTGTGACTTGACATGAAACGCAAAACGCAAATGAAAGCTATGTAATTGACGTATAATGACAGATATGTAATGACGTATGGATGACAATTTAATATTTTATTATACAGTAGGGTAGGAGTATTATATAGTAAGGTAGGAGTAGGGTAGAGTAGGGGTAGGTTAGGGTAGTGGTAGGGTAGGGGTAGTTGAAAGTTTACATCGAGTTTCACGCGGACGAAGTCGCGGGCGTCCGCTAATTCTCTATATGTGTGAAGCACAGAACAGAGATCGCTAAAAGCTAACGCTTTTAGTAAAGTCTCAATACGCATTAGGCCAGCGTTGTGGACTATTGGCCTAGCCCCTCTCATTCTGAGAGGGTACTCGTACTCAGCAGTACGCTGAATATGGATTGCTAATAATGATATGCATAACAGTATATACCTACATCCGATTCAACGATGTCAATTGCGCGGTGGGCGGATCACTTAATTCCGCGTCTTTGTATCCTTGAAATGGATATCAAATTAAAAGGGCAGGTGAATAATAAATCATTCTGTCACAGAACGTCACGGGATATGAAATTTCTCAATTATTGCCTTCACCCACCCACCAGATTATAATAAAAATAACGTTTTTATTAATAGTTCCAAGAATACAGCTATTGTCTCATTGTTAATGTACTTATAACGTTGTTTTAAGTTTGTTATTGGATCAAAAATCGAAAAATCACGCTTCTAAAATGAAATTTTTGAAAGTAGAAATAGCTCAACGTGCGTTAGTTAAAAGTTAAAACTGTTTTTTTTAAATCATATCGATATAATATAGACAATTTATACAATCTGCAATTTGCTAAACGTTATAAAGCTATTTAAATTAGGAAACGTACTTGTAAAAATTAACAAAACAGTAGGTAAGTGACCAATTTTCTTTAATCCAGCTCACTTAATGCACCATTTCAACTTTTTTGATAAGATGAAAAGAATTTCTGACAAAAAAGTCGTTTAAAATCATGACGTTCAAGGGTTTTTTTAAATTTTTAATTTCAACTTGTTAAAAAGAAGCCGATCAAGCCAATGGTTTCCATATTATTTTAATCGTCTTCCAAATATACTTAGATATATCTACTCGTTCCTAAACATAGTAAAGAGATATGATTAGTCGCTTAGCAACGTGAAATCGTACAAAACATAATAAATTAGGGTGAATGATTCGTATACTCGTATAGAACTTCGATAGGCAAACTTGAGATTACTATATTATTAATCTTATGAAGCCGTTGGTTTTAATTTAGTTTTTATGTTTTATTAATAAACTCTTTATTTTATTATATTACATATTAATTATTGTAATGAATAGGTATATGAGAAACCGGCGTGTGTATCAAGCGGTATGAATTTCCTTTTCTTTTTTTACATATCGAATTACATACTTATTTGCTATTTTCCGCGAATACTAGCAAAGTATTTTTTTTACGCATTTATTCAAGTAGTATGGATCGTAAGCAAAATAAAAATAAAAAATAAAAATAAAACTGGTAAATAAAATAAAAAGAAAAGGGTTTCCCAAGCTCAGATGCCACTGAATTCAATTTGTTGAGTGTAGTTGATACTTGATCCATGTCTCATACATATATTTTATGTTGATTATGGCTTGCACGCTGATACCTAATATTTTATGGTAAGAAGATGGAAATTTGAGAGAAATGCTGCTATGGGACATTACTTGCTAAAACTCGTACTGGTGCATATCGTCGTATTTTGTGACTCTGAAATATTGTTGGAATTCGTACCTAAACGGAGCCTATACTATAGGAACACTTTGATATCAATATGTCTGACAAATCAAAACCCTATTTTTTTATTAAGTTTTAAACGTAGTTAGGTTAATACTAATAAGTGTTAATATATACCCGCAATCAAATACACTATCTAAGTTTTTCTTGATAAGAATATTTGCCATATCTTTTAAATGTAACTTTTTAATTTACCTAATCGAAAAAAGCTGTCTTAGGAGCCCGTCAATAGTGTAGCGGGCGGGGATCGAACCCTGACCTGTCGGTCATGAGTCTGACCTCTAAGTATATATTAGTTTTTTTTATAAAATTAAATACCGTGTTTTACTAAAATCGACTGCAAAAAAGTCATCCGAAAAAAAAAACAGAAAAGAAATGGTAATGAAAAATCCAGGGTCTTCTTAGTAATTAAAGAAGGCAGTTTTCCGAGATTTTCCAGATGAGATTGAAATTACTGGAAACGTCGTCAGGGTAAAAATGTGCAAGAACACGAGTGAAACTGCTTTAATATCTTGGAAAATTCGCAATACCCACCTACTTGGAAAAATGTCCTACTTTACTTTCGCAGTGAGTTTTCTTTGAATTTCCGGGTAAGGTATAGCCTTTATGTAATAGAGGAGCATGTAGTAGTTTGACTTTCATATCTCCTAAAGAGAAATAGACAAAATGTCGACCAATAGTGTCGGTGTAGTCCCAGGCCAATCTCTTTCGCTTAACGCAATGAAATAAATGACTATTTTCTGTATCGCAGATATTGGTTGACATTTGTCTATTTCTGTTCTCGAAATATGTCGTTGTCTTGCAAGGCCTACTGGACATATGCCTTTTGTATCGACTTCCTTTCCGGTGCGGGGTTCCCACTCCAGCACCATAACGTCCATCGGCTCTTCGGACTCTGGATGGTAAATGATGATGCAGTCTAAGATGGAAGCGGGCTAACTTGTTAGGAGGAGGATGAAAATCCACACCCCTTTCGGTTTAGTATTTGGGGTAGTATTCAAAAATTTCCCGGAATCCGGATGACTTTGACGAAAGCACTAAGTCGCGTGGAAACACTATGTGGCGTAGAGCCACGTAGAGCGTAGCAGTATGACGTCACAGGATGCGTGGGATGATAGTCTACGTGTAACATAATGTGTAGGCCTTTTCAGAGTATGAGCTATTGAGCATTGTAGATATGCTCCTAAAATAAATTGTAACTATAGTTAAGAAGTTATCTTATGTAATGTTTTTACATGACCTACCTTTTTTTTTCTTTACAAGTTAGCCCTTGACTACAATTTCAGCTAATGGTAAGTGATTACATCATCACATACCATAGACGAAACTTGGAAGCGGACTAACTTGTTAGGAGAAGACACCAAATCAATCCCCTTTCAGTTTCTACACATCGTACCGGAACGCTAAGTCGCTTGGCGGTACACCTTTGCCGGTAGGGTAGTAACTAGCCACAGTCGAAGCCTCCCACCAACCAGATCTGGACCAATTAAAAAAACCTCTATCAGACCAGCCGGGACTAAACGAATACAGGACCGCCGCCTTAATCCACCATCTATCACTGCGCCACGAATACGGTTCTACGGGTTCGATACCCTTAGTATCGAACCCGCAGACTATCAAAGGCTCTGCGCAAAATAACCCTCAAAAAGTCGATTCAGTAGTACGATAATGTAAATATTTGAGCAACAGATTGTATTGGCATAGTGATCTTATAATCCGTCGGCCGGGCTTGCCGACACTAACGTCTGTTAATGCTGCCTAATCCCGCCTCAAGTGACGTCGATACCTACAAGATGGACCGAGGGCCTGCGATGACCTGACATATCACGTTTTGGGAAGTAAGGTTAGCGTATAGTCAGATATAACACATTTTAGTAAGGTTAAAGTGAAAGTGTGTTAGCCTATGCTATTATACTTTAATTACCTACTATGCAAAAAAGTAAACCCTGGCTGAGTTTGTTATGGGCTCTTTGGATCCCTCGTAACTTTAATTTTAAGGTTTCGACTTTAATTGCCACCATTATCATGACATAACTTGTTTTCGTTTCCCTTAATGCTTCGCGGTAATTTATTATAATTATATTTTTATGCACATTTATAGTTCAAAAGCTACTGAATCGATTTTGGAAATTCTTTTACCACTAGAAAGCCACGATATTTGTGAATGTCATATTTGATCCCGTATTCCCACGGAATCGGGAACTAAGCGGGTGAAACCGCGTCATATTTCCTGATTGTTACATAACTTGGGTATCTTTAAAACAAGATGCTAGTAGGCAAGAGTGCAGTGGCGTAGCGTGCTTTGAAGGGGCCCTGTATCAAAATTAGTTGAGGGGGCCCCTAAATGAAGGTTTAAGATTTCTCACAAAAGAAACAAAAATGCTCGCTTAAAATAAATATGATAGAATTTTACTGACTTGACCTATATAGGATGTTTCGAACTTGTAGGTAAAAAAAGAAATTCTTTTTTTTTTGGTTTTGTCATTTCTGAAATGAAAAGTCTGCAGTTATTTTTCCCGGGAAGCACCATATTAGAAGAGATTGTCCGGGGGGCCCGTAGCTATACTAATATTATAAAGCTGAAGAGTTTGTGTGTTTGTTTGTTTGATTGAACGCGCTAATCTCAGGAACTACTGGTCCGATTTGAAAAATTCTTTCAGTGTTAGATAGCCCATTTATCGAGGAAGGCTATAGGCTATATATTATCCCCGGATTCCTGGGAACGGGAATCACGCGGGTGAAACCGCGCGGCATCAGCTAGTAGCGGTAGCTACCCCCTGCAAGAGTTTCCCATCTTAGACTTCATCTACACTTACCATCAGGTGAGTTCATAGTCAAATGCGAACGTCATCATCATCATCATTAACAACCCATATTCGGCTCATTGTTGAGTACAAGTTCAAGTCTCAGAATGAGAGGGGTTACGGCCTTAGTCCACCACGCTGGCCAAATGCGGATTGGCAGACTTTACACAGGTTGAGAATTGAGAAAACTCTCAGGTAGACAGGTTTCCTCACGATGTTTTTCCTTCACCGTTTGAGACCCGTGATATTTAATTTCTTAAAATGCACACAACTGAAAAGTTGGGAGGTGCATGCCCCGAACCGGATTCGGACCTACGCCCTCCGAATCGAAGGCAGAGGTGATATGACACTAGGCTATCACGTCATTCTAATAAGAGACAAATATGATGATGATATTGTCATTAAAGTCATCACAGTTAACATTTTATCAGCCTATTTTTAAGAATGGATAGGTTTCTAAAGGATACCTATAATATACCTAATGTAACGTTTATACTAGGTAATATGAGTTTCTTCTTTTGAGTACTGCAAGCATTTTCCTGGAAAAGTTGTGAGAAGCTATAGCACGATGAATGGAAAAGATTTACCATTGTGCAGTGTATTTTTAATGACAATAGAGACATCTTCGCAAATACCTTCCTATCTACTATCTAGCGAAAATATCGAAACATTTACCTGCAAATACAAAGTTAAAATATAATACTTCTGTGAAGGTATAGGTAGCTATTTATACATCATTATCAGGTGACAATAGGGATGATGACAGTTTTTTAAATTGTATATAAATTGAGAGTATGCTAATAGTAAAGCAGTTTTGTAAAAGTAACAGGCTATCTGCGATCATTACTTTCGGAGCTACAGGGATTTAAAGGGTCAGATTTGCGGCGCTGCCGCGGATCCCTGAAAAACACCGCATACAAAACGGCACAAACAAATGACGTCGTAGGTAATGTAATGATCGTTACATTTGTATGAGCGTTCAAACAAAATTGCTAATATCTTTGTTATTTGTGCGTTTATATTTATAGTTCATATATTTAAAAAATTCACATTTAATGTAAGGAAGCTAAAACTGTATGAATTTTCATCTAATTACGATAAAAGATTTTTAATAGATTTTGAAATTTTATAATCTCATTTATTTTGCAAATATCCAAACAATCTTTGCTTTTTATGTATAAATTAGTTAACATTGACCCTATTTACCCGAATGAATCATAAAAATCAATATATTCAAACCTAGTCATCATCCCCATTGTTTTTTTTTTGCCTATATTTTGCATTATATACATATACAGGTGGTCCCGTAATTATTGGATAATACGCAAATGGTAGATAGATACACCACTTAATTATCTAAAACTAATTTGAATAGATTTCCAAAAATCCCTAGGGTGACCAAGTTATATTTTTTTCGGATTTTTCAAATTTTTCTTTCTTGAATCAGTTTTTTCGATGCTGTAGCTGTTAATTAATTACAACAGCTATTGCAGTGAAGATGTTAATGATCTGATTTTTGTTATACATTGCGGATATACCAATGTACCGTAATACTATTTTTTGAAATAATGTTTTATTTGTTTTGTAGAAGAAGCTTTGAATGCAATAATTATTTTTCTTTCATTAAGGTGACCTCAACAAGTTAGCTATATATACACATATTACCCAAATATTGTCTATAAAGTCGAGTTGTATGTTTAAGAAGTTTAAAAATGTGTAGGCTTTAAAATTTAGACAAATTTGTGTGATTTTGCAGGCACGTAACATAGTATAAAATAATTATTGAGAAAAAGAATTTTTAAATTCAGTTTTTGTGTGACATCGTAACAAACTTAAATAAAATGAAATCAAATCTTAACCCTTAATAATATTCATTGAGTTCAGTCGTATGTACGAGGCGCGAAGATTTCACACCATCAATATATCCAACCCCATGCTACTGTGATGTTCTATATCTGTGAATGAAATCAAACGCATAAATTCATAAAGCATTACATGCAATATCCTCTTGGACTACGGGAAAATGTATAAGTTGATAATAGAAACCACATATTGAACGCCATAACTCATGCAACCCCAACATATACGTTTTATAACAGGGCGATGTTTTATTAACACGTTCGCTGCGTCACTGATTTTTCAGTACTTTACCAATACAATACGAGATTAATTGACCTCGTATCGTGCAATACGAGGTTTTTTGACCTCGCACTAAAACTTGTTGTGGTGTGTTACGAGGTTAATTGACCTCGTACCGTACAATACGGGGTTTTTTGACCTCGCACTAAAACTGTGGTGTGGTACGAGATTAATTGACCTCGTACCGCAGTGAACGTGTTAACATACTAGCTCTTACCTGCGGCTTGGTTCAAATAGTATACTATTATTTTAATAGTTTTGGAAGCCACAAGGGGAGAATTTAAAAAACAAAAATGAGATTGAATTTAATTGAATTATGTTTTTAGATACCCGACCACCGGGTTTCGGAACAATCAAAAACCGGACTAGTGCGATTCGGAAACGTCCACCCAGGGTTCCGTACAAATAATTTTTTGTCATAAATCGAAAACAATATAATATTTTTACAGTATCTTAAAAGATTGATTTCTTTCCGGAGTACCTACTTGTATATGGATTTAACTTCAACTCGTATCCTCCACGCGTTTCCGAGATAACGGGTCTTGACGGCCTTCGTGGCGCAGTGGTATGCGCGGTGGACCCTAACGGCAAAGACTTACCGCCAAGCGATTTAGAGTTCCGGTACGATGTCGCGTAGATCCCGAAAGGGATGTGGATTTTCAGTCTCCTCCTAACAAGTTAGTCCGCTTTCATCTTAGATTGCATCATCACTTACCATCAGGTGAGATTGTAGTAAAGAGCTAACTTGTAAAGAATAAAAAAAAATAAAGACAGACGGGTACCACAGTGATCTTATAAGGAATCCGTCTTTTCTTTTGAAACCCTAAATACTCTTAAAAGTTAAGTTTTTCTCAAACCCTCAATTAATTAGTAATTATAATTTGTAACTAATATTTTGTTTTTAGAAAAGCTGACAGCGATTTAGATATTAAATTGTTTTCCAAAGAACCGCGATCGGGCGGCCATTAAGGAAAATTTACGAGAAAATTCAAACGCACAAATTAAATTACAAAAAGTGGTTTAAATGGAATCCACTATTAAATATTCCTTATTCCAGCTACAGAGAACACATGGAGAAATTACTATTATTAGCCATAAATAAATGTGTTAACAGCTCGCGATAGCTAGACATACTTCTTTTTGTCTGAAAGCACAATACATAATAGTACAAACCGAAACTTTGTAAGCCTATGCTCCTACCGTAGGTATGGAAGCCAATTAAAGTGCCGAAACTAAGGTTCTAGAAAAAAGTTGTCACACAGCTAAGGTTCTAGTGATTGGAGACATGTTTCCTCATGATATCCCGTATTATAAAAAAAATGTGTTTTATACTTGAACCATTGAGGATCTGAAAACCTCTAAAAGCACCACGGTCTTATTAACTCCATAATATGGTAGGCATATGCTCATGGTAGTCATAGGCTGACAAACTTTCAGCCTTCATGAGGTTAGTCTGGTTGTCGCAACCTCTCGTTCTAAAAGGTTTAGCTGCGCGGTTATGGTGGGCGAGTCGCTCGTTGGAACGTAAATTGTTACTTGTACGTAATTAAATTGTAACTCCTAGGTCCAATTGCTAGTTATGTAGGATACTGCGCATCGCACGCTGGTTGAACGCGCTGCTTGGGAGACGTAGACAGTGTTGTACACAAAGTTTTAACTAGGGTAAGCACTATATGTACACAATGGAAAATTCCTTCAGGGCCTGGCCTTCTAGCCAAGTGGCACGTTGATTCTCTTTCTTCGACCGCTAACGCTTCGAAAACTAGAAAGATGTATGGGAATGACATTTGCTATCGACAGGTTACGTGATCATGATCTGTCATTCCCATACATTTAGACTTACAAGCGTTAGCGATCGTAGAAAGAGAATCGACGTGCCACTTGGCTAGGGGGGCAGGCCTTCTTCAGGGAATATGGGCCACTGCTCCATTGCGGGCTGCAATCATTTCATCATCATATCAGCCGATGCACGTCCACTGCAGGACATAGAACTTTTATAGAGACTTCCAAACATCACGATCCTGAGCCGTCTGCATCCAGCGAATCTCTGCGACTCGCTTAATGTCGTCAGTCCACCTGGTGGGGGGTCGCCACAGGACCCCAACAACCATCGGCTCTTCGAACTATATGCCCCGCCCTTTGCCACGTCAACATCGCAACTCTTTGAGCTATGTTTGTGACTTTGGTTCTTCTGCGGATCTCCTCATTTATGATTCGATCACGCAGAGAAACTCGGGCTGCGATATAGATTAGTAATGAGTTCTGAGGGAAAGCAGTGCATTTTTGAAATGCATACTGCTGGCTGAAAAGATACTCGCTGAGTAAACACAGAATAGAGCTTTAGTGACGAAGCTCGTTCGGGGTTGTAGGTACTACCACCATACTTATTTATGTCGTAATTTTGTTTTGTCTGCTTCGATTGTTGTTTGCTCTATTCCAGTCTGAAGAGATGTTTGTTGCTGTAGTTACATGCATGAGGCTTAACGCTATTAAGCTTATTTTAATGCAATTGGACGAAATGCAAACTAATGCTATTTTAAGTAGGTAAATAATATTTTTCTAGTATTTAAGTACTTACCCTTTATTTACGAGTCTTTTGAGAGCCCAAGCTCTACTGTTTTGGCCCCCAGAATGAAGAACCTCACAATACGCGCTGTCTCAAGGATTACTTCTGTATTCGACCCTTGTTCCAACAGTAAAGCGATGTGGAATGTTGAGGCAACTATTATTGTCCCAATAGTTGTTGCAGTCTAATAGCGAAAAGTTTCGACCAACACTTTAAAAAGCTTTCGCTTAACTGTTGGATCAAGAGTCGGATACAGAAGGCAGTGATTCTTGAGACGGCGCGTATTGTGACGAGGTTCCTCACTCTGGAGCCCTGACCGCCGGTTGCTTAAGCATTCAAATGTTCCGCTGTGGGAGCGTTGATTTTTTTTTTATAAAATGTTAATAGTGTTTTGTTTTATATTTCGTATTTGTAACATTGTTAAAAATTAAAAAAAAGAACAAATACATAAATGAGAGATAAAAACTCAATCATTCATTCATCTTCATCTTGTGAGCAAGGTCCAAGTATTGATACTATATCATTTTCAGCTTTCACCAGATTATTTATTACCTAATTTTATTAATATTGGTTGTATTCTGTAACTACATTTTGCATATCACCCGCTGCGTATAACGTAGTACGGGATTATGTATTCTGTGGTACGGGGGCGGTCGAGGGCGGACCACCCTTGCTATAAGGCTCGCTCGGAGACAACGCGCGGCACTCGTCGACGCACCGTGCGTTACACCGCAGCGATGACTCTAGCCGCGGCAGCTCTCTTCGCGATACTGGCTGGTGAGTAGCTGAACAGTGAACTTTGTTATTTAAACTTTTGTAGAGTTCCATTTTCAAATTCGGTGATACTTGCAATTTAAAAAAATCGTTTCGTTCGAAAATCTGTTTAGATTAAGTGTGTTACCTAAATAAAGTGGATTCAACTTTGTTATTCAAACTTTTGTAGAGTTCCATTTTCAAATTCGGTGATACTTGCAACTAAAAAAAAATCGTTTCGTTCGAAAATCTGTTTAGATTCAGTGTGTTCCCTAAATAAAGTGGATGCTTGCAACTTTGTTATTCAAATTTTTTTTAATTCGGATTTTACTTTTCTGAAAAACTAAATTGTGTTTACTCTTACTTTAATATTGAAACTTTTAGGAGTTACGAGTACTTACTTTTTTAAATTCGGTCTTAATTACAGTTTAATAAAAGACTTCCAAAATCTGTGCTTGGTTATAATTTTGTTCTTTAAAATTGGATTTTTGGAATTTCAGAAACTTTAAGATCTTTAAAATCCTTTTCTATAGGTATAAATCTAGAAATATATTAAAATGCTAGTAGCTTTCTTTTGTTGAGTTTCATAAATTCAACTTACAGTTTGGGTAAGTTTCGCCCGCAATCTATATAAAATTTCTTGGAATAAAATAAGGAAAAAATTATTTATTCATTGTTCAAGGCTATTGAGTTAATTAACTAATTAATTTGTCAACACTGATTTTACAGATTTTAAAGCGTAATTATATTAAAACAATAAGTAATTGCTGTTCTAAAAAACCTACTAACAACTGCAATGCAATTTTGTGTTTTATTGAAAAACTATTAACTTTTATTGAAAATTTAACTTTTATTATTTTTTTTAATATTTAGGTAGGTACTAATAGTTTGAATATCTATTTTATTATTTTTAACCTATTTCTAAAAAGGAGGAAGTTCTCAATTTGACGCGTATTTTTTTTAAGTTTGTTACCTATCTTCCTTATTTCTTAACCAATTTCGAGAATTCTTTTCTTGTTTGAAAGAGTGTACTTCCAGATTGGTCCCATTTAATTTTCATGAAAATTGGTTCTGTGATTTTTTATTAAAATGAAAATAATGAAATTGCCCATACCACACAAAACATACTTGCGGTTTCGTTCACTATGCTAGGACACACTAAAAACTAAAAACTTATAGTAGATTGTTATACAAGGGGCTAAAAAGACACAGGAGTCGGAAATTATGTTGCCGGATAAAAGCATCTCCCTTAATATCCAAAATTGTAGACTTTGTACATTTAATTTTCAATTAATATAAATCATTGAATATCGTACTAAACTATTTTATTTTCTCGCAATCGTAGTGATAAGCAGAGTGTAACACGTGGGGCTAAACCCATTATAAACTCGGTTTCTATTTAGGCGGCCCTCGCCTTCGTCTCGGGCCCTAAAAATACCTCGTATATAATGGGTCTTTTTAGCCCCTTAAAATAGTAGATTGTTATACAATCTACTATTTTTTTTCAACGTGAGATATACTATCAGATGTTAATTATAATGACCGAGATAGTACTCTATAAAGCTTGGCGCTATAACACCATTAACTGGCTCACTGTGGGTAAAGAATTTTTACTTAAATGCTCAGTATTTCATTGCTTGACTCTGGATTTGAACCTAAGACTTAATTAATAACAATTCGAAACCACACAGGCTAATCGCTGGACCAACGTCGGCGTAGACTTAAAATATACTCTATATATTAGATACCTACCCGTGCACGTAGTAATTAAAAAACGATTTTTTACTTTTTTAATAAAGTAAAGTAAACATACAATTTTCATCGTTGGAAAGTACCCATAGGGTTCCAATCTAATGTCGGTAAAATATTAAAGAAAGAATAACATTACTTGTTATTGTTATTCCTTTTGGTTTCGCATTTTTAGAGAGAGTAAGGTACTAATAAGTTTTAAATTTAGATAATTGAAATTAAAAACCGAGATGTGATAGTGGATAGATACTTCGATTAGGAAGATGCAGGTTCGAATCCGGTCCAGGGCATGCACTTTCAACCTTTCTGTTGTGTGCATTTTAAGAAATTAAATATCACGTGACTCAAACGGTAAAGGAAAAACATCGTGAGGAACTCTGCATATCTGAGAATTTTCTTAATTCTCTGCATGTGTGAAGTCTGCCAATCCGCATTGGGCCAGCGTAGTGGACTAAGACTTTAGCCCCTCTCACTGTGTGAGGAGACTCGTGCTCAACAATGAGCCGAATATGGGTTGTTAATGATGATGATGAAATTAAAAACCAACACGGCCTTTTTGACGGTCTCCGTGGCGCAGTGGTATGCGCGGTAAATTTACAAAACGGAGGTCCTGGGTTCGATCCCTGGCTGAGGAGATTGAGATTTTCTTAATTAGCCTAGATCTGGCTGGGTGGCGAAGACGCAACGCCAAGCGATTTAGCGTCCCGGTACGATGTCGTTGAGAAATCTTAAGGGGTGTGAATTTTTCTCCTACTCCTAACAAGTTACCTCGCTTAGATCTTAGATATTGCATCATTACTTACCATCAAGTGCTAACTTATAGAGAATTAAAAAAAATGGTAGTGTGAAGTCTTGGGTGTAAGCTCTCTATCCCGTCTCCTATTAGGAGGGAGGCTTGACCCTGTAATTTTAGATCATTGAATTTTTCTGGTAATGAATGAATGAACGAATGAATGAATCATTCTTCCTCAAAAAAGAACTGAGGCACGAAGCTTCCTATAAGCAAGTCGTAAGAATAGGTCACCCACCTGTTGCTCTTACTACATAACACCTACGCGTACCTATACGTATTATCCATTCCACGGTGTACGTTTCAGTTCTTTTGTGCTTTGTCGCCGCGAAAATTTCTAGAATAAAGTCATTTTCCGTTATATGACGTATTTTCTTTATTATTTTGCTTTGAGCTGTCTTCCAATATCTAAATATAAAATTGTTTATTTTTAATCTTTATTTTTAGGGGGAGTCCATTTTGAACTATGCCGTTCCGTAAGGCACCTTTTGTATTTGGAGTTTAGTCTAAATACAAAGGGTGCCTTGCCTTATCCTTATCAGCCGATAGACGTCCACTGCTGGACATAGGCCTCTTGCATGGACCTCCAAGCACAACGGTCTTGAGCCGTCAGCATCCAGCGGCTCCCTACAACCCGCTTGATATCCTCGGTCCGACAAAACTGTGCTTTCCGGTGCGGGGTCGCCATTCCAGCACCTTGGGACCCCAACTTGCCTTATAGTTTTATCTAAATTTAATTAATTTTCTTAATAATTTTTCTAAAAAGAAAGTCGTTTTCCATTTTAAGATACTTATAACGTGTTTTCTTTATTATTTTGCTTTAGGGTGTCTTTTTATTCGATATTTATTTATTTATACTTTAATTGTACACCACAACATAAGAAATAACAAGAAAGAAAAAAGTAAAGCACAGAAGTAGGATACAAAAGGCGCCTTATCCCTACGTAGCGATTTCTTCCAGGAAACCTTGCATTTACTCGTAAATGGAAAATTGTTGGTGTGAATTTTGAATCATTATCGTCTCTTTACCCTTCTCCCATATAGGTAGGGCCAGCAAAATATGTCCAATTTCCTGTACTTGTGAACTCATTGTGAATGCAACCTTAAAAACCAAATCAAAGCTATCGTGTGTGTTTGTTTATTACGCCGCAACTTTACGGCGTAATAAACAAACACACACGATAATTAAACATTCAAATATATTAATGTGATTAGCCCAAAGACAAACTCAACGCGGGGAAATTTATTTTTTCATCAATAAATCTACCCAGTGCTTGCCCATTTTGAATTGTCACTGCACACCATTTATTATCGCTTCGTTAAAGAAGGACAAGGAGAAGATACGGGACTTATAATAATGCTCAAATGTTTTTCGTAAAAACAATCGTGTATAATTTTATGTGCCATAAAAATAACATAGATCAGAAAATATGTTAATTAGGTAATTAAATATTTTTATTCAAGAAGGAATTGTACTCGTGACACATACTTCTCACCCTCCGTACTTCTCGTGATACAAACCATATTATAAGACAAATGGCACGTCGATTCTCTTTCTACGATCGCAAACGCTTCGAAAACTAGAAAAATGTATGGGAATGACAGATCTCGATCACGTGACTTGTCGATAGCAAATGTCATTCCCATACATTTTTCTAGTTTTAGAAACGTTTTCGTTCGAAAACTAGAGTACAACAAGATGTTTTATAAGAAATCCTTAACTTTTATTAACTGATATCGATATATTTTGGACTTTTATTCCATGTACTACACCAAATTAATATTGTTTGAATTATTATTACACACACACATACGTTCTGTTTAACACTTTTTCGTTACGTGATGATTCCTTCCAGTAACCATACCTACTGTAAACTGCAAAAGAAAAAAGTTACCTATCAGGAAAAAAGACAATCTTTCGCGGACGGAGTCACACGCGTCTGCTAGTAAAGCAAAACAATAGGCACGTAGATAAATAAGTTTCCCCTAAATTTTGTTTTAATACTTTTTATTCACGGGCGTGTAAATTTTCCCTTTCGACGTTTACGACTCATAAAGAACTGTGGGTGTAAATATTGTTAAAAGTTCGCATTATGTATATTTTTCAATTACTTAAAACAAACTTTTATTGCTATTAAACTTCTGCCTTCTCCTTTCGTGTTGCAAGTCACACTATTGGACTAAAAACCTGCGAGAGACAGATCTTCGTTATTTTATATAGAAGTTTGGACTGAAGGAGATTTGGATTATTAACAGATTTCAAGGGTTTCAATTGATCAAGTATGAAACGTAATTTTTTGATATTTTCCTAGGGATATCATTTCCCCCGTTACGAGATGCTTTTTAGAGCCTCAATAGGTCCACGGTAAACCTCAAAGGTCATGGGTTCGATCCCTATTTTCTATTGGACTATTGTCGTACCCAATCCTGATGCAGAATTTCGAATTAATTGGAGAGCGACGGGAATATTTAAATATTTTAAAATGACCGAAAAGTGATTGCCAGTGGCCCAGTGGATATTACCTCTAACTCCGATTTCAAAGGGTATAGATTCGAATCCAGTCCGGGACATGCACCTCCAACTTTTCAGTTATACCTACTCGTATGTGCATTATAAGAAATTAAATGTCACGTTTCAAACGTTTTCGAAACATCGTGAGGAAACCTGCATATCTGAGAATTTTCTCAATTTTCGTCCTACGTGAAGTCTCCCAATCCGCATTGGGCCAGCATTGGTGGACCTCTCATTCTGAGAGGAGACACGAACTCAGTAGTTAGCCAAATATGGATTTATAATGATATTTTTAAAAAAATACGGCACAAAGAGAAATGAAATTGTGAAAATTATCATATTTTCTAACAAAAACTTTGATTTGACTTATAGTTCGATGGCGATTGATTTTACAAGGCGCTTTGCGAGTAGCTTCAAGATTTGTGGGAAATACCACTTTTTTGTTTCAGTAGTCTTAGTTAGTCTTAGTCTTAGTTAGTTAGTCTTTGTTAGTTATTCCTAGTTGAGAAACTATGCTCCCAAAATTCCTTGTTATTTTTCAGTAACAATTTACGTGTCAAATGAATCATAAAAATGAATGTATCATCATTCATTTGAAACCATTAACATGCCCACTTTCTTACTACGAAACGTAGAAAATTAGGGTAATTTGAAATGGTTTGTCACTCAGAGATATCGTGTGTAAAGTTCATTTTTCGTTACCAAGAACAGAGCATAGCTGGAAAGCATCGTTAATTCAAATTAATTGACTTGTTTCTTTCCTAGAAGTTATAACCCTTTAGCCTTTAATCTAGTACCTTTGTAGATAAAAGCTTAAGGCAACTTTGTAGATACGAACAAATATTTGAAGTCTCGAAAAAAGCCTCCAAAAGGTCGTAGGTTCGATCCTCGCCCGTTGGACTGTGGTACCAATATTGGTCATAACAAATATTATAACAAGAATTATTTTTAAACAAAAATAAACTAGTTAATGTTGATGGATTTTTTCTTGAAAATTGACTCTCAAACCTCTTAGGACCACCAGCAGTGTCATCTGTCACCAGCTTCTGAAGGCCTAACACGCAACTAACTATAACTAACTATATCGCGAAGAGAAATATCAACCAATAGCTGAAGAAATATCGATATCTCTTTCATTGCGTTGGAAAGAAAGAGATGGGGGCTGGATCCACTCCGTCGCCATTGGTTGATTGATCTCTATTTCTCGACACGTAATATTTATTATTGGTAGGCCCAGTGGGCAGTAGGGTTGTCAATCTTGAGAAAAATATAAGATTTTTCAGATTTTTCTGTAAAAAATATATAACGCTCGAAGAAAATATAGTATTTTACGAAATAAGTGACAAAACCTGGTTGCATTTTTCAAAAAATTTGTCTAAAATAAGAGTGGCATATGCTTTTTCATGTGTAATTTTCAAATAGCCGTAATAAAACCTAGGTATTCAACTCGTGCATTCAAGTTCAGAGTTCGATAAGATAGACAAGTTTCGATATGCTAGGAATTGGCAACCCTAGTGGGCAGTGGTAAGCTTGAAAGAAAGAAAGAAAAATATTTTTATTTGGTCAGTAAAACTAACCTAAGCTACAAAAAATAAAGGTCACTTAGCATAAAGCTAGCTGCAGCGCTATAATATTAAGTATAAAAGACCAAGACAAAACTTCTGGAAAGTTAAAAGACTAATCCAAAGGTAGTTTATTCGGCCCTTAATCTTCATAACTCTGTGAGCCGTGACCGATATTCGTAGTGGCGAATTACAACTTCATACAACTGTCAACAAAAGAAACTAATTAGGTATGTAATAAAAGTGTCCCAAATATCACACCCTACGCTACCCTACTTAAGTTACAAAAGGGTAAAATTACCCCATTCATAAACACAACTGACTAACTAAATACCATGTCGGAGCTAATAATTACCGGCTTTTGACGCGGGGCCACAGCTTTAATCAATAAGCGAAGCCATATCTTGGTATATAAACTATAAGAAAACGTTTGTTTCTTAAAGTCTTTTTGACAGGCTTTTCTATTTTTTTGACGTGACAACGTCTAATAATTCGATGAAACCGGCTGCACACTTAAAAAAAAAAACGTCATGCGTCGTTCCCTCGCTCTAGGGTTGCCGACTTTTTTTACAAGAAATAAAGTATATTCTAGTCTATGAAGATTATTATTAAACAATATTTTAGAAAAAAACGAACATTTTCTTTTCACAAATGCAACCATTCCATCAGTATTTTCTTATGATGTTGTCACGTTCAACTATCGTCAGTAAACTGACTTTACAGACAACCGATTTTTTTAATTTAAAAAAAATTTTGCTCATTACTTTTTTACATAATTATAACCTGATATGATTATTATTGTTTTCCTCCAATTCGCCGGAAAGAATGTGTTCGAACCCGCACCTGATGTACTCGTATCTACTATCTATAAAAAACATATTTGACGCTTATATACATTTTTTTAAGTCAGATAATATAGTCTGTAATTTCATAAAATCATGAAAGATTCTCATTCTCCTACCATTCTCTCATTCCCATGCTTTCCTACATTCTCATTTCCATTCCTACCATAAAGCTGTATATTGTATTGCAAGTTGCACTAAACGAATTTTCCGCTTTTTAAACAAATTCGTAGCCAGTCGTCTGTACTGTGTCAAAGAACCAATTACATCGATTTTCAGCTTTTCTCTTTGATTTTCAGCTATAATGATGAGGTTTCAATTAAACTGGTCATGGGCCCTCACAGGAAGTTCATCGTAATACCTACTTTTTTTGAAATACAATTAATGAATTAAAATGTAATGAGTGGAAATCCATGTAAATATGTTTTGAAATTGAATTTTGAATTACATGAAATATATTTCCAAAATAACTATTAGTCCGCTACTAGTACAAATAAATAAAAAAAATGAAAATATCCCCACAATTAATTATTTCTATTACAATAGAAATACGCCGATATCTTTGGATTAGATTATTCGATCTGCATCATATATTGTTAGGAACTATCTCATTTATGTCAGCTTTAAAACGAAAAAAAATCTTATTTGATGATGAAACTGATGATAAGCATGCTCCTTTAATACGTACATGCTTATTACAGTTCACGATTACTACGTGCATGTTAATAAATAAATTAATTAAACTACCTTTTAAAAATGTAAACGAAAATCATTCTATTCAATGCAATAGGTCCCGACTGTTTTCTAATTGCTTTCTACACTTCTGGACTGAGCTTGTTTTTTTCTTCTCAGTTTTTGTATAATTTATGCAGTCGGGTTTTTTATTTGTTTAATTTATTTATTTATTTCACACTTTTTAGTTACGATAGATGTTGAATTTCGGATTTATTTGTTACGTTTGTTACATGTTACAAAGTACGATAATGTATACCTACCTACGTCCAACCGAGGTTAAGTAAATATTCAAAAAATCTACGGAACTCTCGGTGGGCGAATCCGACTCGCACTTGTCCGATTTTTATAATCAATATATTTAATTTAGTCTATTTTAGGTGTTTATAACTTCACTTCATAAACCTCGCACCATAAAGTCATTCGCCTCGCGTATTTTGTATATACAATTAATAAATAACGTTTTTCTAATTGTAGTATTTTTTTAACATGGCCATGATATACCATTTTGAAATCCTCACAAAAAGTTCTTGAATTTGATACCCATGTTGCAATATACAAAAAAAAAAAAATTTCACCTCGAGTCTATAGCGTCTCACAGTCGTTTTGTTGTTTTTTTTAGTTTAACCTGTCTAAGAACATTTGGGTTATTGAGACAAATCTAACGATATCTTAATTACGTAAATCCGTCCAGCGGTCTGGAAGATATGAGGTAATAAAGAATATTACATACATACATACTACATACATACATACATACATACAGGATATATATGCTATTTTAGAGCATGTGTAACACATACCTTACGTATGTGTACAAACAGTACCTTAATAATAAATTATTTTTTAAAATAATATTTTATATTTTACTTTGCTGTAAGTCGGTTAGAAACAAATGGCATTAATTATGGGATACGTAAATACGCCTTTAATCTAAGGATTCGTGGAATTTGTGATTATAATCCCATCTAGAAATTATCAGATCTCAACTCAACGCTGGTAAATACGTAATGCTTATAATTTGTAATCCTAATCATTATTCAAGGATTAAATAAATATCATTATAAATTAAGGGAATAGTATCAATAGTTTGACGTTCAATAACTTTTCGATTAAAGAGGCTGGACTTGAAAATATTTTAAGTGCATTAGGTTTCCTTCATTTTGCTTAGTTACTTAGTTTTGCTTACTTTCATTTGTTTATTTTGTATTTAATAGTTTTTGCTTAGTTTTTCTTGCCTAATTTTGCTTATTTTCCGTATGCAACTTTTATGTCCTATACAGTTTATTTTGGTGACTAACACATACATATTATATTACGATTCTGCATTTTCGATGTTCGATGTTGCCATAATTCAGTAATCAGTGGTTACGAGATACGTTTATAGGAAACTAGCGTACTCTTTGGAATAGAGAAATATGGCCTTCGCTGATGAGATAGCTTGCTGTTGGGAAGGAGCTTTTTAAATCGGTTTAATGGTTTAGCCGTGAAATTGTGACGAACTCACTCTCACGTTTATAACATTATGGATAAAGTTAAATCTTTTCAAGTCAGTTAAAAACATAATAATAATAATAATAATTAAACACTTTATTACACCAAAAACAAAATAACAAAATTTTACAAAAAAAACAACATAATAGACCCATTGAAAGCATTCTCTTCTGATAATCGAGTTATAAATTTTTTTTATTTATTTTATTTATTTACTGTAACGAACTAACAACCAAGAACTTCCGCAAAACAACGCCCAAAATACCACAATAACAAGTTCCATGTTATGTTCCACCAATTAAGAAGATAGCGAAATACTTTGTCTATTCTCGTCCATACAATTAAAAACTACAGACCTATTGTCGGAGGTTAGTTTTGCCGTTTGTTGTCGCACTGAGCTAAAAACAGCCTGGTTAGCGCCGAATAACTGTAATGAACTAACTGTAAGCTAAATATTTAATTGAAATCCTCATCATTATTTGACTATTTAAATGGCCCACTTCTTGGCCAGGTCCCTGTGGGAGAGAGGATATAAAACTAAGATTCAGTGCGTGTTTGAAAAAATGTCATAATCTTACTTACCGTGTTTATTTTTGCTTTCTGAAGCAAGTTTAAACCACTAACTTTTCAGCTCTGGACCGCTACTAAGAAAAGCTCAATATTTTATAGCTCGACCTAGGATTCGAACTATATCACATAGGTGAAGGCGAATGCTTTCGAACTAATAATTGGTACTTAACAAAAATCACCAGTCCAGTCAGTAAAATGACATATCAGTGACAGTTGCACTCGTCATTTAACTGACTGGAATTAATAACCGTACAATAGTCTAATTGTTTTTTACCATTGCAATGTTTAAATGACACGACCTAGAAGTCAAACTTCTCAGTTAAAAAGTCATTCCCAAGTGAGGTGGTCAGTCGAAGACGATTGTAAAAAACACGAAGTGAAGACAATGAATAATATCGACCAATAAATTCAAGACCAAAAGTCTATCATCTGTCAAGACCCTTATCTCTTCGTCAAGTATCAAGACGCTTTTAATTTTGCCAACAGCATTTTTCCTTAAGCCCCTCAGATGTACTTTCATCAGCTATGTATGAAAACTTTGAATAATATATTCGGAATGATTCCCTTTGCGTTGTTTTTCTTTTATGAGAGAAAATTTATGAGCTCTGTACATCAAGTAATGAAATGGTTTATACATACATTATGACCTAACCAAAGCTATCAGTAAAATTAAGTTTACATAATGAAATATCACAAGTATGAATGACATAATCGCAAAAGCTCTACAGACTTGAAAGTTAGGGGGTTTCTTTTAAGGACGGATTTGATTAAAATTGATTTCTGAGGAGGTGAAGTTTCTGACTTCCGGAAATAGATGGCGTCTAGCATCTTTTAGCAACTGGTTTTAACTGATTATTATCACCATTATAATATTTATTACCTGATGTTTTAAAAGTGCCTAATTGAAATATATAAATATTAACTTGACTTATTGATAGTGTAGTTAAATTGTCTCGTAATTTTCATGTACATAATAACCTTAATATAAAATTCATCTTAACATTATGGTCTCGTCAATAGTAGCACAGAAAACATATGTAGACTCGAAACTTTAAAAAAATAAGTTATTAAAAAAAATGTAATTTAACAACAAAGACTAATTAGTTTGTGTTGTAAAATTGTTGTAAAAATTTAAAGAAAGGCACTCTTCGACACACTCAAAGTAAAGATGCACTTTGCGTTGCGAACATAAAAAGTTTTGTATATTGCAATTTTGCTCGAAAACACCTGTCTTTTTTACCTCAAGTTAAAACAAAAAGTAGCAAACCTCTAATGGTAATTATGGAAGTGAAAAAGTTGTATGAAAGCACTTCGTTATCAAAGTTAAAGAAAATTGAGAGAATATCATCCCTATCAGCCTATTGTATTGACCCACTACAGGGCCAGGCCGTCCTCCTTACAGAAGAGGGGATATGGAGCTTTGACTCACCACGCTGCTGCAGTGCGGGTTGGCGGGTGATAATGTTAATTTAACGGTCACTAGCAGATGTTGAATGTTAATGACATGCTCTCCGAAGCACGGGGGTGTCATCATCATTATCAACCCATATTCGGCTCATTGCTGAGCTCGAGTCTCCTCTAAGAATGAGAGGGGCTAGGCCAATAGTCCACCACGCTGGCCCAATGCGAATTGACAGACTTCACAGACGCAGAAAATTAAAAAACTTCTCTGGTATGTAGATTACCTAACGAGGTTTTTTCCACGTTTGAGACACGTGATATTTATTTTATTAAAATGCACATAACTGAAAAATTGGAGTTGCATGCCTCCTACCGGATTCAAATCCACACCCTCCAGAATAAGATTCGATCGATTCGAGGATTCGAACCTCCTCCGGAATTGGAGGCAAAGGTTATATCCACTAGGCTATCACGGCTCTCCTTATTATGTACTAATTTATGGCCAATTTTCAGATTAGTATCGTTTGAATTTTTTTTGGGCCTGAGGTTGAGTTGAGTTGGGCTATCACGACTCTTTTCCAACTCCGGGGTGAGATTTATTAACCGATTTATAGGAGAATTCCTGCCTGAAAATGAGAAATGAGATGTGAAAATGTTCGGCAGGGAACATCTTAGATTGCGTCGCATGACTTTAAATGTAAGAAATTGCAAATTTTTTAATAAATTAAAAAAAAAATAATTATCCTTTTTACGAACACCGTTCCAAGCGGCACCAAAGAGCCGAACAATAAGCTTCCAAGGCGTTTAATTCGAACACCCACGTACGCTACCCATAATAAAGGAGCGTGGGTTTTGTGTTGACAACCCTAAAATCTTATCTTTGTGCTGCAGAACAGCTAACACTAACATTCTATAAGCGAAAGTTTGTGTTGAAGTGTGTGTGAATGTGTATGTAAGTGTGTATGTTTGTTCCTGTTTTGCGATCTGAACCGATTTGGCTAAAATTTGGAATGGAAGTAGATTTTACTCAATTAAAAAATCAATGGTTCCCGCGGGGTTGGTTTAAGACTGAATTCCACGCGAACGAAGTGGTATTTAAATACTTTTAAAGAGATAGTTAAACCAAAAACCCGAACCGGTGGTATTAGCCCTGATTCGCACGAAATTTTTTTTACTGGACGTTAATAAATTCGATTCCAGCACTGAATTCTGTCAAAATTTTGGTCTTTGACCAAAATCAAATTCAGATTACATTTTGCCCATAACCTCCTAGTCTGAATCAGGAGGTCTTAAGGTTGAGTCCTTGGTTTGGTTATGATATACTGAGCTTTTCTTTTTTCTAATGATATCCCAGCAGAGTTGGAAAGTTAGCGGCACTACAACCTTGCCTCAACGCTGACGTTGACGGCCTCCGTGACTCAGCGGTATTCGCGGTGGATTTACAAGGTCCTGGGTTCGAGCCCAAGCTAGGCCAATTGAGGTTTTCTTAATTGGTCCATGTCTGGCTGGTGGGAGGTATAGCCGTGGCTAATTACCACCCTATCGGCAAAGACGTACCGCCAAGCAATTTAGAATTCCGGTAGGATGTCATGTAGAAACCGAAAGGGGTGTGAATTTTCATCCTCCTCCTAACAGTTAGCCCGCTTCCATCTTGTATTGCATTTTTACTTACCATCAGGTGAGATTGTAGTCAAGAGCTAACTTTGTAAAGAATAAAAAAAAGGTAAATCATTGCGATTTTTAAAAGCCTTTCTCTACGTCAGTGATACTGCAAATGAAGCCAATACAAGCTCTATTTGTCAAGAATCATCTTACATTCAATTCAAACCGGTATTTCCATTGAAAAGTTTTAATAAAACACCTGATCCGGCGAAGCCTTTGTAATAGAACCTTCGAAAGCTCATAAAGTGCAATCCCGTCGTGTTTTCATAAAGTGGCGATCTTTTTATAACTCTGAGGGTAATTAATAAAGAATTCTTAATGTAAGGACGCTCAAAGACGGCTTGTGAACAATGCATGCAGTGAGCACGATCTACTCTTTAGTCGGAGGATTCATCCTATCAGTAAAATGACAAGTGCAACTGTCACTGAAATGAAAATTTAGTAATTTTTTTTTTATTCTTTACAAGTTAGCTCTTGACTACAATCTCACCTGATGGTAAGTGATGATGCAGTCTAAGATGCAAGCGGGCTAACTTGTTAGGAGGAGAATGAAAATCCACACCCCTATCGGTTTCAACACGGCATCGTACCGGAACGCTACGTCTACGAGCGGTACGTCTTTGACGGTAGGGTGGTAACTAGCCACGGCCGAAGCCTCCCACCAGCTTGACCTGGACAAGTAAAGAAAATCTCAATCTGCCCAGCTGGGGATCGAACCCAGGACCTCCGTCTTGTAAATCCACCGCGCATACCACTGCGCCACGGAGGCCGTCAATGACATTACTGAGCTGTGATAGCCCAGTGGATATGACCTCTGCCTCCAATTCCGGAGGAGATTCGAATCCGGTCTGGGGCATGCACCTCCAATATTTCAGTTGTGTGCATTTTAAGAAATTAAATATCACGTGCCTCAAACGGTGAAGGAAAACATCGTGAGGAAATCTGCACAACAGAGAATATTCTCAATGGGGATGATGACTAGGTTTGAATATATTGATTTTTATGATACATTCGGGTAAATAGGGTCAATGTTAAGTAATTTATACACAAAAAGCAAAGATTGTCTGGATATTTGCAAAATAAATGAGATTATAAAATTTCAAAAACTACTAAAATTTTTTTATCGTAATTAGATGAAAATTCATACAGTTTTAGCTTCCTTACATTAAATGTGACATTTTTTAATATATGAACTATAAAGATAAACGCACAAATAACAAAGATATTAGTAATTTTGTTTGAACGCGCATACAAATCTAACGATCATTACATTGCCTATGACTGACCTATTTTTCGAGCCATTTTGTATGGGGCGTTTTTCAGGGATCCGCAGCAGCGCCGCAAATCTGATTCTTTAAATCTCTGTAGCTCCGAAAGTAATGATCGCAGATACCCTGTTCCTTTTACAAAATTGCTTTACTATTAGTATATTCTTAATTTATATACAATTTAAAAAACTGTCATCATCCCTATTCTCTGCGTGTGTGAAGTCTGCCAATCCGCATTGGGCCAGCGTGGTGGACTATTGGCCTCACCCCTCTCAATATGAGAGGAGACTCGAGATCAGCTGTGAGCTGCGAATATGGGTTGATAATGATGATGATGACTATGACAGTTGCACTTGTTATTTTGCTGACTGGAATTAATAATCGTACTTTAAGAAGTATATTATAAGCCGACGCCCCGTGGCTTTACCCAATCCCCGTAGAATACGGAGATAAAATACGTCTTTGCCGGTAGGGTGGTAACTAGCTACAGCCGAAGCCTCCCACCAGCCAAAAGTCTACTATACGTATAAGTATAATGATAGGAAAATGGACTGAAAAAAAATCATTTTTATCAGATATATCACGAGAGTCTGGCTATTGAAGGCTATATAACGAAACATCAAATAACTTTCATAATAGTGAACATCACTGTGAAATCCTTGACTTCTTGTTAAAATTTAATTTTAATAACGTTAAACGCATATTTTAATAAGGTTAAGCATTTTCATCCCCTACAGGATGCTAGATATTTTTAATTAAAACTTCATAAAGATGCATATAAAACTAATCTTAGAGCTTGATTATACGTAGTTATGATAAGGTTAACGGGGTAGCTAATTGATATTAACTCTGGCTAAATTATAAAAAAGCCCTACACTCCTTTAATCTACCGATTACGGGTTAAGATTTTTTTATAAACTGACACTCGATTAGAATAAGGGTTAAAAAGAATAGGATTCTCTCACTAGAAAAAAAATGTCTGTCCGTATTATTCCGTAGATTATTTAGATGAATCATCTTGATAATCAATCTGCGGAAATACTGAAAGATTTTTCTAGTTTGGAGATTAATTATAGACTTCGTTTAATGAGCTCGATTTTATTACAAAATTATTATAAATTATTGCCAGCCTTCAGAATAAATACTCGTTTCTATAATATTTTGCTAAAATAGTAAAGCAGGCGTTCATTATAAGAAACATTCCTATATGTGTATAGTTGTTCTCAAACCTGTCATTGTCCGAGAAAAATTTAAACATTCTACAGCCCAAGTTGGAAATTTTATTTGCCCCAATGTATGCCTGAACAACGGCGAAGGAAAACATCGTGAGCAATACCAGAGAATTTTCTTAATTCGCTGCGTGTGTGAAGTCTGCCAATCCGCATTGGCGAGCGTGGTGGACTATTGACCTAACCCCTCTCATTCTGAGAGGAGACTCGAGCTCAGCAGTGAGCCGAATAAGGGTTGATAATGTAATGCTTGAACATCTATACTTATAATAATGTTCGTTATAGAAACAAAAACTTTTCGACGGATTTAAACTAAACTTGGTACAATTATTCTTCATATTCCTGGGCAGGTTAGTCCGCTAGTTCAATATAAAAATATAAAACGGAATAGACAAAACGGTTAATTATTTATTGTATATCAACATTCTTAAGCATGATTTTTCGTATCTCTAAATATAAATACATACGCTTCAAAAATTTAGACTATCTATGGTGGTATAGTGCCTAATAGATATCAAATGAATAACCATACAATTTACAGCGATGGTTTTTGCTATGGGCATTGCAACTTGATGGACAGCGCGTCTGTTTCGTTTTATTTCGAAGTAGACGACTACTCACTGTAATGTGGCTTCACACGTGTCGTGTTGGAAGAATAATAGATCGTCTTGTATTTACGACGTGTAGACTAGGAGCCAGTGAGGTCAGATAGCTATAAAAGACTAGTGAACGCTAGCGACTCCGTCCGCGTGGTTTTCTGTTTTTCACAAATCTTGGGGTAACTGTCGCGGACTTTTTAGTATTTTTAAAGGGGAAAAATTCTGTCATACATGATTTTTATGAACTTTAACCGTTTACGTAGCACACGCAGCTCTCATTAGGAAAAAATCCCTCGATTTTGAAACATTCTTCTTTGATGCTCCTCTCCTATTGATTTTAGTGATGTGATGATAATATATGGCCTATAGGCTTCCCCGATAAATAGGCTATCTAACACTGAAAGAATTTTTCAAATTGGGCCTGTAGTTTCTGAGATTAGCGCGTTCAACCAAACAAACGAACTTTTTGCTTTATAATATTATTATAGATTATTAAGCTCATGCTCCTACCATTAGTAAAGCAACTATGAAGTTAGAGCTTTGGTGGTTTTGGGAGGCAGCAAGTTTCAAGGGTCTAGACCCTCAATCGTTATAGTAATTATTATCGACAAGTTAGCCCTTAACTGCAATCTCACCTGATGGTAAGTGGTGATGCAATCTAAGATGGAAGAGGGCTAACTTTTTAGGAGAAGGGTAAAAAATCCACAGTTCTTTCGGTTCCTACACGACATCGTACCGGAACGCTAAACCGCTTGGCGGTACGCCTTTGCTGGTAGGGTGGTAACTAGCCACGGCTGAAGCGTTCCACTAGCCAGACTCAATCAATAGACTCAATCGGCACAGCCGGGGATCGAACCCAGGACCTCCGTCTTGTAAATCCTACTGCGCCACAGTAGTCAGTTGGCCAGTTTATAAGATGACGAAGTTCTGACTAATGTACACTCTCTCTATGATGCCTTACTGCTCTGTCTTTGGTACTTTAGCACCAATAAATAATGAGCCTATTACGAAAAAATAGCTTATTACTCATTGTCTTAGTACAAAACGTACCCAATTATTCTATCCTCATAGTTACAGGGTATATAATATAATTAAAAAAAAACGGTCTCAAACGGTGAAGGAAAAACAGTGAAGAAACCTGCATGCCAGAGAATTTTCTTAATTCTCTGCGTGTGTGAAGTCTGCCAATCCGCAATGGGTCAGCGTGGTGGACTAATGGTCTAACCCCTCTCGTTCTCAGAGTAGACTCGAGCTCAGCAGTGAGCCGAATATGGGTTGATAATGAATGAATATAATTATGTTTATTTTATCATTCTTCTTCTTCCGTTTGTGCTATTTCCTATGATAGGTTAGCAATCATTAAGGCTAATTTTACTTTATTCGTTGCTACCCGAAACAGTAATCTGGTACTCATATTGAACCATTGGCGTAAGTTCTTGTGCCAAGATGTATGTCTACGGCCAGGTCTTTTTGTGTGTGCCAATCTGCATTGGGCCAGCGGGGTGGACTATTGGCCTAACCACTCTCGAGAAACTCGAGCTCAGTGGGTCGAATATGTGTTGAAATTGAATGATGATGAATGATCATTTAAAATTCGAACCCCCAGCCCACCAACAGAGGCTTGGCCCTGTAGAGGGATAAGAGAATGAAAATAATCTATCTTCTATATCTATCGATACTTATAACAAAACTCGCCGATTTCTATACATTTATTCGCAATTTGAGATTTTACTTGTACCATTTGTAACAACAAACGTTAGCATGGCATAAAGGAAGCCAGCGCCATCTAGAATCTATACTTATAATACGACTTCTGTACATTTTGTACATTCTGTACATTGAAGATATTTTTAAAATTTTTGCTGCGGGGCATTATCGATACTGAAGCTAAAAATATTTTTTTTGATGTTTTGTCTGTCTACCTATCTGTCTATATGTCTGTCTGTGTTTTTTTGATATTCGGGCATCACGCTGAAACTACTGAATGAATTCAAATGAAACTTGGCGCGGTTTAAGACCATAATACGGAAAAGGTTATAGGATACTTTTTATTGCAAAAATAAAATAAAAAGGGGGTGAAATATGGCTTGAAAGTTTGTATTTTTAGAGTTTTAAAAATTTGTTCATAAATCATAAAAAAAATACGAAATATTATGTATATATTATTAATTCAAACATTTTTAAAATTCAACCCATAAAGTGTGAAATTGGGCTTGAAAGTTTACATTGATTTCCACGCGGACGAAATCGCGGGCGTCCGCTAGTGAATATTATAAATGCGCGGTTGTTATTTTCCATATCATTCAAATGTAATATAAGTAGGTGCTTGTCCTCGATCTACATTACTCATATCATTTGTCCTCCGTCAACGACCCTCAAAAAGTCCTTTTCACATGAAAATCGAGCGGCAATTTGCATGCGAATTTGATTTATTGTTCACATTTTTGTAGAGATTCATCACGGTCGCGTTACAGGGGTTGAGCGCCCTTATTAACTCCTACGTTTTGTATCTATTGCTTGTAAAAGAAAACCAGTGTGTAAATCCCACGTTTTTTTTTATTGTTTACAAGTTAGCCAGGGGCTAACTACAATCTCACCTGATGGATGATGTAGTCTTAGATGGAAGCGGGCTAACTTGTAAGGAGGAGGATGAAAATCCACACCCCTTTCGGTTTCTACACGGCATCGTACCGGAACGCTAAATCGCTAGGCGGTACGTCTTTGCCGGTAGGGTGGTAACTAGCCACGGCCGAATACTCCCACCAGCCAGACCTGGACCAATTAAGAAAATCTCAATCTGCCCAGCCGGTGATCGAACCCAGGACTTCCGTTTTGTAAATCCACCGCGCATACCACTGCGCCACGGAGGTCGTCGAAAATCTTGTCACTAAATCAAATAGATCATGGATTGAGAGAGTGAGATCGGAGATCAGCAATCATTAAGGCTAATTTTATTTATTCACTGCCCGAAACATAGATCTGGTACTTATATTGAACCATTGGCGTAAGTTCTTGAGCCAAGATTTGCGTCAATGACCAGGCCTTCGTTTTCCCTTTATTTTTTCGAGGATATTTGAAGCTGGATATCTCATTCTAGGAAGGCTGAATGTATGTTGTCTATCATGTCTGTGCTCCTACATACTCCTTAAGTTAAAAAAACCTAATACAACGAATGTGAGACGCTATAGACTCGAGGTAAAATTTTTTTTTTTTTTTTTTTTCGAAAATTGCTTTATTGGTATCACTTTCAAGGGCTCATCAAGAGGATTTGAAAATGGTATCATGGCCATGTTTGATAAAATTAAAATTAGAAAAACGTTATTTATTAACCGCTCTACAGAATTCGCGAGGCAGATGACTATGTACGAGCAGATTAAGCAGTCGGGTTTTTTTTTTTTAATTATTGACTTATGAGTTATTGCGCTTCCCTGTCTGATGTCTCATAGCTTGCAATATAGAATTTTACTATTATTTGCAGTCACAATTTTTGTAGTTTTTGGCGGTCTCCGTGGCGCAGTGGTATGCGCGGTGGATTTAAAAGAGGAGGTCCGATCCCCAGCTGGGCCGATTGAGGATTTCTTAATGCAGGATTGACTGGTGGGAGACTTTGGCCATGGCTAGTTACCCTACCAACAAAGACGTACTGGCGGTATCAATTTAACGTTCCGATATTATGTTGTGTAGTAACCGAAAGGGGTGTGGATTTTCATCCTCCTAACAAGCTAGCTTGCTTCCATCTTAGATTGCATTATCACTTACCATCAGGTGAGATTGTAACGAATAAAAAACTTGTTAAGAATAAAAAAGCGATAAAACCAGGCCATGTATATATTATAAACTAGTAGCCTACGAATTTGTCAACGAGAAAATCATTACATCCCAATTTTAACCCTTTTATTTACGTGGGTGGTGGGCTGAAGCTCCATATCCCCTCTCCTATAGGAGTTTATTGTAAACTGTTAAAATAAGATGATAATGATAAGGCATTATTCCTGTTTACAACAAGTTTTATCAAAGCGAAAAGCCGCATCGCCTCTGCAAAATTAAACAACTTGGTGAAAATCTTTTCAATCATCCATAACTAGTTTAGTAAACTCCCACAGTTGATATTAAAATTTTCCTTGAAAATTTCCATCAAAGATGAGCTTAAATGACATTTTCTCGAGTATCGAGTGAACTCTTGCGAGCATTAAATTAGGAATGTTCAAAGGATAATAATTAAACTATTCTTGTGAGAGTAATTTGTTACACTAACTTCAATATAAAACTAAGTTAATTAGAAGTTTTGCTAACCGTTAATAAATTTGTTAATTAATAATTGTACCTTTCTTCATTAAAAACCCGTAATCAGCTCACACTTGAGCACGAGTCCCCTTTCAGAATGAAAGGGGTTAGGCCTTAGTCTACCACGCTGGCCAAATGTGGATTAGCAGACTTCACACACGTAGAGAATTAATAAAATTCTCAGTTACGCAGGTTTCCTCAGGTTGTTTCTCCTTCACCGTTTGCGACACGTGATATTTAATTTCTTAAAATGCACGTAACCATATGTTTTCTGTGACGTAACTGAAAAGTCGTGAGGTGCATGCCCCGGTCAGCCTTCGAACCCACATCCTCCGAATAAAAAGCAGAGGTTATTTCCACTAGGCTATCACGTCTTACTAGGCTATCATGTATCACGTATCTTTCTTATACTTATTCCGGGATTCGTAGAACATTTTTTACAACAGATTACTTTCATGAAAACATCATCATCATCATATCAGCCGATGGACGTCCACTGCAGGACATAGGCCTTTTGTAGGGACTTCCAAACATCACGATACTGAGCCACCTGTATCCAGCGAATCCCTGCGACTCGCTTGATGTCGTCAGTCCACCTGGTGGGGGGTCGGCCAACACTGCGCTTACTAGTGCGGGGTCGCCATTCCAGCACTTTGGGACCCCAACGTCCATCGGCTCTTCGCACTAAGTGCCCCGCCCATTGCCGCTTCAGCTTCACAACTCGTTGAGCTATGTCGGTGACTTTGGTCCTTCTGCGGATCTCCTCATTTCTGATTCGATCACGCAGAGATACTCCTAACATGGCTCGTTCCATCGCCCGCTATGTGACTCTGAGCCTTCTTATGAGGCCCATAGTTAGCGACCAAGTCTCGGAATCATGATAGTCTTCATGATAGTCATGAAAACATATTTATTCATAAATAGTACAATCAATTATTTATACTAGCTAAGACAATAATATTTAACTAGGCTAAACTTATTATAAAAATAAAATAAAAGGAAATATATCTACAACTATAAAATTAAAATAAATTAAAATTAAAACTCATACCTAAAAATACTTATCATTGCCGCCCTTGGTAGGGTGCCCATCACGCAGGCAGCATTCCCGCGTTAAATTGCGATTGAAATTCTTTGCGTGAGAAAGCTGCCCGCCCGAGGGTCGCCTGTTGCCTCTCTGAGGCGTTTACTGATGTCCTTGTAGAGAGTCTGGGCGCTCCTGCCCCACAGATTACTATCAAGTTAATTTAATTGAAAATTATCGATGAGACGATTAACTTTTTTATTTACGAAAATTCCTGATTCTGTTACCTAACTTAGCTACCATGAAATAAAAAATTGCTGAGGGTTGGAATGATACCACGCAATTTGTAGGACATTGTGGCTGTTAAGTTGTATAACTGTTAATTAATCAACAGTTAAAAATCAGCTAGTTAGTAACAACTTAATAACCTCGTTATTGATACAAGTAGGGAAGAGGGTAGTTTATCATGGGATACCTACATCATGTGAGGTGCGCTTTATTTTAATTAATGTATTTTATTAAGTACTAGCTGTCGCCGCGCAGTTTCACCCGCGTGGTTTTCTGTCCCGAAGGAATATGTGCATAATATATATCCTATAGCCTTCCTCGATAAATGGGCATAACACTGAAAGAATTTTTCAAAGCGGACCAGTAGTTTCTGAGATTAGCGCGTTCAATCAAACAAACGAACTTCAGTTTTATAATGTTAGTATAGATTATTCAAAATTCAAAACATATTTTAGTTTAGTTAATTAATGAATGAACAACCACAACATTATAGCTTGGCAACTTCGTTCGTAACACTCCCGATAGTTCGCGCGGGCCGGGGGGCGTGTAACAATCTCCTCACACCTCACTTCCCCGCACGCACAATTTCACACCCGCGCAGTCTTTTCCCCCGTCGCCCGCATATCATGGGAGTGTCATTAACGAACTTGCCAGACTATATATACCACCGACACTACGCATGTACAATGAATGTACACTTACCACTAAGTACCTTCCATTAAAATATTAAAAAAACATAAAATTTTCCAAACCAGGTGCAACCATCACCACAGCACAAAGGGACTATGGTCTTGACAAGCTGGACCTCCTACGTGTTCTGGTTGAGAAGCCTTGGCTGGGCGTGGGCCACCACCGCTGGGACAGGACCCCGCACATCGATGAACTGGCTAATGCGTACCCCCGGCTCGACAGGGGGTCCGAGGACGAAGGACTTAGGAGCTATGATGATGACGTTCTGAGGTAACGAGTATGACCTACTCTTTTGTCATCATAATCCACATCCATCTTCTAACAATTTAATTTAATGACAAGTTAGCTCTTGACTGCTCACCTCACCAGATGTTTAGTGACAATGCAATCTAAGATGGAAGCTTACTTTTTGGAATTGGCGGACTAATTGTGATAATGTTTGACTTTCAACGATCATTATGATTGTTACATACATAATGTTTATAATCTTTATTGTTTGTGTAATTGTCAATGTCAATGTCAATGTTATATTACTTGTCTGTCTAATTGTCTTGTCTATTATCTACTGTCATGTCATAAAGTCTGTACACGTATCTATCCTATTAAGTAAGTATTAAGTAATATAATCGTCTTATTAATCATTACAAACCTTACATGGTGTCAGAAGTTAGATAGATACGTGTACAGACTTTATGACATGACATGTCTTGTCTATTGTCTACACAATAGACAAATTAGACAGACAAGTAACATATCATTGACATTGACAATTACACAAACAATACAGATTATAAATAAAAAGTATGTAACATCTCCCATTTTTTTGGTGTCAGAAGTGGGATAATAATAATGACAATTCCATGTTGAGAATTTTCTACTTGTTATAAATTTTTAATCAAGCAACCAAACATCTCTTATAAATCTCAATATTAATTTATCGAACCACCATGTTCTTTTTGTGGATATTTTGATACAGCATAGATAAAGTAATATTATTGTTCAGGGGCTCAGAAAAAAGGTCGGCCGTCGCTACAGCCCTGAACGGGGGCCGTCGGAGACGCCAGCCGACGCCCGCGCTCGGTAAGGCAGTCACGCCGTATGTCGGCGTCGGTAAGCAACGTCGGTCACGGCGACTATAATACCCGCTTTGCTCGTACACTACACTTGTGCGCACACTCGTCGCCGCCGACGCCCAAGCTCGGTAAGGCAGTCACGCCGTATGTCGGCGTCGGTAAGCAACGTCGGTCACGGCGACTATAATACCCGCTTTGCTTTTACACTCCGACGCCCGCGCTCGGTAAGGCAATAGTAGGGATTTAGTGAAGTAGAAGGCGTGTGCGTTTAATAAAAAACTGTTGCTTAGCAAATCAACTCAAAGACAGACAATTTATAAACATGTTTCAGTTTACCTTTAATCGCCGTCCTTCAATTTCACTAACAAACGCGCCTGTCCGTACCTTACTATTAGTAGTAAACTAACTTTCAGAATATAATCTATACAACAAAATACATTAGAGCCGACAACCAATATCTGTCACGGTGACTATAATACTGTTTCACGTACACTACGCCTGTCTGCCACTGGTGGTGTAAAACATTCAAACTCGAATTGTCACACCACGTGTAGGTGTTGAAAGCATTTATTATATCTGTCACGGTGACCATAATACTCGCCTTTCGCGTACACTTACTCTACAAGCAATAACGCTTACATACAAGCGTCGCCTGTCACTCGCATCACGTCTGTAGAGCCATATAGGTACGTGCAGAAGACAATAACGCTGAATTATTACTGTATATGCGTCACTCGACAACTTCTGTCTCGGTAACTATAATATACTTACCCGCTTTGCTTGGACATTACACTATGCACGTCTGTACATAACTACATAATGACTACACGTGTGTATATTTACTAAATGTTTATGCTTTATTTATAATATGTGTGCCTAATATGTTTCTTTTATATTATGCTAGATCATTAGTAATACGATTCACGAGCATATCAAATCAAACCTAAAACTGTGTGCCTAGTGGGAGTTTTCAATATTTTCATACTGTTACTATCACGTTGACGTTTACGCAAATTTATATGAAATTGAAACAGTGGTGCACTAGTGCCACTAGATGGCGCTGTTTCAATTCCTTAGAAATTCGCGTTTACGTTACGTGACATTCACAGTAACAAACTGCCACTAGGCTCTCTGTTATCACTTTTTACGTCGACATAGAAAACTTTCCGCGGTTAGGTTATATGTCAACGCTGTAACTTAGCTTTAAGTGACCGCTAAAAGACACCCAACGTTACCAAAAAGCAGACAATGAGACATATTTTCAGCGCTTTACTTCCCCAAAACTCGTAATTTCATAACTTTATTGTGAACACAAAGAATACGCAGCTAAACCCCGACCTTGCTCCAGTTTGGTATAAATCTTTTTATTTACTGCCTTGTTTGTGCCAGTTTGCTTTCTATGTCATTAGTGGACTATCATTGAACAACAAGGAAACATTCTGTTTGCCTAATAAGGTAGTACTAGTAGGTATTGATATGTACTAAGAGTTTGTGCAGTCAGATGTTCCCCATTTTATAAAAGTTGATCGTCGGCCCTTGCTCCTACCATAGGTCCCTACCTAGGTAGGCTAATACTAATACCGGTGTTGTCTTAATTTAAGTAGTTTCTGACAGGACCACATGATACAGCACTGTCTGAAATCCTTAATCTATATATTCTTGCATGGTTTTAATTAACACATCACCGGCTTAACACAGCCTTCATACTGATCAGCAGGTAGAACATTATGATTTTATTTTACGTTTTTTAGTTAAGTGGTTAAGCACGTTTTTAGGTTTTGAAGTCGGTTGTATTTTTCAAGTAGGGTCACTTTACAAACGCTTTTGGAAATTCAGTTGGCTATAACTGGTTTTAACACATTGCTCTTCTTTGTTCTATTCTATATCAATGAGGATCCCAATGTTCACTGCTTCTCTATGTCAAAATTTCTCAAAGTGAGGTACGCGAACCCCTAGGGGTTCGCCATTCGACAGCAGGAGGTTAACGATAAGATTTACGTAACTGATACCAAGTCAGAATTAAGGTTAACATTGTCCAAAATTACTTCTAACATTGAATCAATGGGATTCCCATTAGTTAAGGGTTTCGCTGTCACGTGGAAATTTTAACAGGGGTTCGTGAAGCTTTGAGAAGCCCTCTATGTCATGTTGAAAACGAGCTTAAATCATAATTTTTCAGGGGTCCTGAACGACGTGGGCTCATTCTTTGACTCGTTGCGCGACAACCTGGAGACCCTGGCCTCTCTGTCTCCTCAGCAGAGGTCCAACCTGTTCCAGGAACCTCCCACCGTGGTGCAAGCTCCATCTTCGGGCAAGTAATTTATACTTAACTAGCTGACGTGCGGTTTCAGCCGCGTGGTTCCTGTTCCCTTAAGAATACGGGGATAATATATAGCTTAGAGTCTTCCTCGATAAACGGGCTATCTAACACTGGCAGAATTTTTCAAATCGGACCAGTAGTTCCTGAGATTAGCGCGTTCAAGCAAACAAACAAACAAACTCTTCAGTTTTGTAATATTAGTAAAGATTAATGCAAGACATGGATGCCCAGTTTTGACGTAACCTTATTGTCAGAAGTGTAAGTGGTAGGGGACCAATTTCATTTTCATTAGGGTTCCGTAGTCAATAAAGAACCTTTATAGTTTTGCCATGTACGTCTGCCCGTCCGCAGTTTAGGTCAGAGACTATAACTAGTAAATAGCTGTAATTTACTATGAGTATGTACCTACATTAAAATGTGGACAAAGACGTGTGGGGTATTATAAATAATACAGATAGATAGATAGATAGATTATTTGACAGCTGCCCTGCTGCGGTCTTTAAAAAGAACGCTAGGTTCTTAAGACAATTTTTTTCTTCTCTTCTTCTTTTGACGGCCTCCGTGGCGTAGTGGTATGCGCGGTGGATTTACAAAACGGAGGTCGTGGGTTCGATCCCCAGCTGGGCAGATTGAGATTTTCTTAATTTGTCCAGGTCTGGCTGGTGGGAGGCTTCGGCCGTGGTTAGTTACCACCCTACCGGCAAAGACGTACCGCCAAGCGATTTAGCGTTCCGGTACGATGCCGTGTAGAAACCGAAAGGGGTGTGGATTTTCATCCTCCTCCTAACAAGTTAGCCCGCATCCATCTTAGACTGCATCATCACTTACCATCAGGTGAGATGGTAGTCAAGGGCTAACTAGTAAAGAATAGTAATAATAAAAAAAAACAATATTTTTCGATTCGGGTATCCGTTTGTGTCTTCTTTTAGAGAAATACAATACAATCCTATTATTATTGATTAATCTGTGAATACAATACGAGTTATAATTTTGTAACGTTACAAATATCTACGGCAATCAGTATTCAGACTATTTCAACGGCTCACTACATGGCCAGGCCCCTCTTCTTATAGTAGGGGAATATGGAGCTTAGACCCACAACGCTGCTTCAATGCCGGATAGCGGGTTCAAGGAGATAATATTAAAATCATATTATGATTATGATCTGAATCAAATGATCTGTACCGACGGCGTAACGTGGGTGTAACTATCCAACTCCAGGCTCAACTTTAACTGATATTTCCTTGAAGAAAGAAAAACTCAGGATTTGAATCCAAGACTCCATGATCCGAAACCACATAGTCTAACCACTGGACCATCGCGGCAGTCACCTGCGTCAATGCCCTAGCATAGCACAAATAAATCATTAGCATACACCACAACTTCCGGTATGTTCACACTATTCTCGGATACAAACAATAAGGGATCGTATTTAGATGAAGAGTACGTATTTTCCCGCTTCCCATTTGCCAGTAAAGGCGACCTTAAACTACACTAAGGCTGCCTGTCCACCAGAGCGGAGCGAGGGAGCTTAGCGGAGAGAGGGACTAATGCGGAGCACCGTTGCGTAGTGTATCTGTCCACCGGAGCAGAGCGAGGGTGCGGAGCTGAGTTGCAAAAAATAAATTCAATGTTAAATGTTACATTGAATAATAGAAGACGTTTATCACATATTGGTGGATTGTGTTCGGAACGAGTAATTCACGAGAAGTGGGTGAATGTAACAGGGTCCTAGCCCAAACCTTATCTAAGGAGGCTAGAATGTTGTTTAATTTAAGTAAGAGCGATTAATAGTAGGTAAATAAGGTATTATTGTATGTATAATGTGGCTCCTATGAGGGTGGCATGTTCAATATTAAACAAACCCCCGTTAAACAAAGAAGAATAAAAAGAAGCCCCGCTCCCTTTCCGCGCTCCGCTTACCGGTTTTATATGAATTTTTAGACTAGCTCACAAGTCCCTGTCCACGGAGGTAAGTGTAAGAAGTAAGAGAAGCGGAGATTTTGTGCAATCCTATTGGTTAATATAATCTTTTCTATATTAATAAAAATCTAATCAAATATTGGTAATCCGCTCCACTGTCTCCCCGCTCCGCTTATAGGTTACATATGAATTTTTAAACTGGCTCGCAACGCAAGTCCCTGTCCACTTAAGAGGAGCGGAGATTTCGTGCAATCCTATTGGTTAATATTTCTCCGTTTCTCGGCTCCGCTGCCTCGCTCCGCTTCGGTGGACTGGCAGCCTAAGGCGTGTCATTTTAAAGGCAAGTCGCGTGCAATACTTCCGAAGGCTGGTCGCGAACGATCGTTTTATATGTTCTTTTATAGAGCGTAAACACAAAATTGACTTTGTTGCTTAAACAGAGAGCCTGTGATAGCTGGATATTCCTCATTTTATGAAGGCTTAAAATTTTGTCTTAGTGTCATAGCCATATGCAGCATTTTATACTATTAGTCCAGTAATTTTAGGCATTTTATACCCCAATCTGGGGAAAAATTCCTAGTGAGCTGAATTTTTGTATACACCTTTATTACGGCGTTATTATGAAGTTGTGAAAAATCGACATCGATATCGTGCCGGCTAAAAAAATTACAGAGGTCAAAAGGTCACGAAAATCAGTTTTTTGCAAATATTTCGCGACCTATTGCTCGGACGTCAATAGAGGTCATTATAAAAATTGTCTACAAAAAATGTCTCTTATAGTTTTTCTGTAAAATTAACGGTTTTCCGATCATAGCGCTGAGAAAGCGGCAAGAATGCACTCACATACGGTATTGTATACCGTACACCAAGGCGTAAACTCTATTGCTTTTTAGTAATGTTTGTAAATGTCTCTAAATCTTTTATTTTACATTTAGATGTTTCCAGAAAGATATATTTATCGTATAGGGGTTTAGGTTTTTAGTAAGACGTACTATATCTCATTCTAATGACCTTCAATGGCAGATGTTTCGTATTTCATTGTTCCGAGACCCGTCCCTTTATACCTGCTACTGCCAGTCAGACTGAGTATACTCATAGCACGCACTCAAATACTTGATCAATCTACATCAATTTCTTTCAAAAAACCAGGAAAAAACAATGCTGAAACAAAAATATACTCGACTGATAGCCTCAACAAGTATCCACATTGCAAAAAAAATATTCTGTTTCTGCATGCCATGACCGGATGCGATACAACTTCAGCACTTTTTGGGAAAGGAAAATTGAAAGTCATGAAGATGTTTGAAAAAAGACCCGATTTAAACAATTGTACAGAAATATTCCAACAAGAAAATTGCTCTCGAGATGTCATTGTCAATACTGGAATACATTTTCTACTAGCTGTATACGGTGCTCCAAAATCAGAAAATTCAATTGATAATTACAGATAAAAGCTACAGCTTTGCTAAATTAACAAGACAAAGTACAGCTGTAAAATTTCCTTCATTACCACCTACTTCTTCAGCTCAACAGCATATTTTTCGAGCATATTACCAAATACAAACCTGGCTAGGAAGAGACATCGATCCAGAACAGTGGGGTTGGGAGTCAAAAAATGATATGCTGCATCCAATAATGACTTTATTACCACCAGCACCCGATGAACTACTGAATACAATCTTTTGTAATTGTACAAAAGGTTGTGGCGGCAAATGTGGATGCAAAAAAATTGGATTGAGATGCTCAAAAGTTTGTGGGCATTGCCGCGGCCAGTCATGCTTAAACGCCGAGTCAACGAATGATGAAAATGATGAAGATGTAGATTTAAATCAAGAAATAACTCCACTTAACATTTTGTCAGTAGCCAATAACGATAGTGAAGCTGAAAATATTGACAATGAATAAAAAAAAAATTATTCGCAAAAATTTATTTTTTTCGGTATTTTTCAAAATTTTGATAAAAAAATATTAATTGTTAATTAAAATAAACTTTCATTATATATCATGGATTATGCCTACGGGGGAAACCATGTAAAAAACGCGCCTTGCATTCTACCTCGAAGGTGGTGAGGAAACGAGTGCATCGTTACAATATAGTCGCTTTCTTAGCGCTATGATCGGAAAACCGTTAATTTTACAGAAAAACTATAAGAGACATTTTTTGTAGACAATTTTATGAGGAACAATTTTTATAATGACCTCTATTGACGTCCGAGCAATAGGTCGCGAAATATTTGCAAAAAACTGATTTTCGTGACCTTTTGACCTCTGTAATTTTTTTAGCCGGCACGATATCGATGTCGATTTTTCACAACTTCATAATAACGCCGCAATAAAGGTGTATACAAAAATTCAGCTCACTAGGAATTTTTCCCCAGATGAAACCTAAAATAACTGGACTATATAGACATGTTATACGTGCCTACAATCATCGCAAAACGTTATCCGAATTTAGCGATTCCACTACGCATAATTTTGTGTTTACTTACATTGTATATTTATATTTTGACGACCTCCGTGGCGCAGTGGTATGCGTGGTGGATTTACAAGACGGAGGTCCTGGGTTCGATCCCCGGCTGGGTCGATTGAGGTTCTCTTAATTGGTCCAGGTCTGGCTTGTGGGAGGCTTCGGCCGTGGCTAGTTACCATCCTACCGACAAAGGCGTACCACCAAGCAATTTAGCGTTCCGGTACGATGTCGTGTAGAAACCGATAGGGGTGTGGATTTTCATCATCCTCCTAACAAGTTAGCCCGTTTCCATCTTAGATTGCATCATCACTTACCATCAGGTGAGATTGTAATCAAGGGCTAACTTGTAAAGAATAAAAAAATATATATTTATATTATTTATGTATATTGTATATACAGTTTTTATAGTTCCTGAACACACAACTCGACATTGTATACAATATTTAGGTATTAAAAAAAATAACTTTCTATGAAATTAATAACGTCTCTATGAAGTTAAGACAATTAGTTGCTTTTGTCCGCCCCAGTTTTGACACGTTAGTGACATATCTCTATTGTAAAATCTTTGGCCATAGGTAACTAGCCAATTATGGAATTCGGACAGAGATGACTCTCTTTTTATCATGCATGTGTGTGTAATCAAAATTTTAACTTGAAAATAGTCTATTAAATAACAGTATAAGCTGTGCTTGAAAGTTCAAAATTCATTTAGTTTAACAAGCACTTTTGAAAGATCAGGATTATGTCATAATTTAATTTAATCTAATCTTTTAATTTATTTTAATTTTATAGTGGTAGATATAATGATATTTCCTTTTATTTTATTTTTATAATAAGTTTAGCCTAGTTAAATATTATTGTCTATAGTATGAATTATTCATAAATAATTATATATTTTTTGTGAAATTGTGAAAATAAAGCTTACCATTAATGTAATGGTGGTAATAATAGTCCAAAACTTAAAATTAAAGTTACGAGGGTTCCAAACGCGCCTTAGTCCGAGAAGAGCTCACAACAAACTCAGCCATGTTAGAGTTCATTTAACATTGCTTCAAATGTTGGTAGAAGTGACGTAACTCCATAGAGTAACCAACTACGCATCTCTTCATCAGAAATGAACGTTCATCAAGACAAAACGTCCACACGTTCGGATCGTTAACCTTTTAATTCGCGTTTATTAATCTTCCTCTGGACAGACGTTCGTCTCTGCGACGTGGTTGCCATACTAAATAAACACTATACAAAAATTAACCTTGTTATGTTTTATTAATAGTAGAGTTTGTGACATAGCTCTCTGAGGAAGTACTACATGCAAACCTAAAAATTAAACCTTAGATTGGACCTTAGAAACCTTTATTACCTAATATGTTTTATTGTTTACTGAGTAAGTCCCCTTGTTGGGCAGAAAGAAAATGTCCGAATACTTTTGACCCTGATGTAGGCTTATTCAGGTCTTCCTTCTTCGCTCGTGCTGTTCTCCCATCCTATAGTAGGATCCTAGACAGTGGCGTAGCGTGTCTTGGAGGGGCCCAGTATCAAAGGGCTCAAATTAAGGAAACAATGACTTTTTCACAAAAGAAACAAAAATGATTGTTTAAAACAAATATGACACTGACTTTACCTATGTAAATGTATGTTGTTTTTGTACTAGTATCTTGCTATTCTACGGGAGACATGGGGACGGAGGAACAAAATGTGGGCTCTCTACAGACACTTCAAAGTATAATATTCGGTAAAATTCCGACAAACCAGCAACATTGCGACAATCCTAAAACGATTCAAATGTATTTATATCTATAGTCTGTCAACGTCAACGTCAAAGTCAAGCGCAGCCTTTTACGATGGATATAAATACGTCAATACACACTGTATAGAAGAATATTATTTTGTCTGCCATGGCACGCGTCTGGCACTGTAAATGTCTGTAGATATAAACGGACCTTAACTAGGCAAAATATTTGGCTACATTTTACACATTTTTGCTTACACACATAAGGGGCCAGGTTGACTGACGACATCAAGCGAGTCGCAGGGATTCGCTGGATGCAGGTGGCTCAGTATCGTGATGTTTGGAAGTCCCTACAAAAGGCCTATGTCCTGCAGTGGACGTCCATCGGCTGATATGATGATGATGATGATGACATAAGGGGCGCCTGTAGACCGAGGGGCCGTATCTTTGATACGGCTGATACGACGGTAGCTACGCCCCTGGTCATAATATCTATTTACTTTTGCAATAGGTAAATATTAACCACCAAAATTCGTATAATTCTGTTGTCATAGGAAACGCTAAGTTACTTTTAATGTCTGTTATGTCATCGTTCCGCTGAAAACGCCATCGAGCGTTATTATCAAAATATAGAATTAAACAATGTTTTTGTTATCCTTCATACAATTACACTCATGTTTATTTAGACATTAATATATTTGGTTTAATGTTTTGTTGCTTAGTAGTTGTTTATTTTATTGTCTATTCGTTTATAGGGCCAACAAAATATTATACAAAAGAATCTCGGCGCCCGGTATATGTAGTCGCAATCCACACGTTAATTAATGTTTTTTTTTCTATACATCTTCTTATTCATAAAGTGCCTCCCCGTTACTGAAGGTCGGCGGTCAGATTTCTAAACTTTTCCTCGTCCTTTTCCATGGCTATGTGGAAAAGTTATTCGACTGTCTTTATGCCAGTCCAATCCCTTATATTTCGTAAACTTCGTCCTTTTTTTTTAATTTAGTCGCCTTTATTCGCCTCAGTTTCGACGCGCTAGTAAATCTAATAGTATAAAATCTGTGAATGAGAGATATAGTGTTCTTACATACAAAAATACTGAAATCAATATGGAAGGTAGGAAGGTAGGAAGGGGTAGGAAGGTGAAATATATTTTATTTTTCATTTTCCTACCTATAAATAAGGTTAATCCCAAATGTAATATATTAAACACAATTACCTACTTTACAAAATTTTACTGACGTATGATTACGTAATCACACATTTTAGTAAGTGAAAATGTTCAAACGATTTGTTTAGGCGTCTACTTTGAGAAGCTTTGATCATTTCGTTCGCTCTTTTTCACAAGGTCTTTGATTCATCAATTGATATATTCGCAATGCCAGAAATGTCACGTGAAAATGTCCAAGGAAACGTCTGTCTAATTTTAATCGAAAGTCAAAAAGGGCACATTTTTTTGTCGAAAATTTTCGTTGCTTTTTGTAGCACACTAAGTTGACTACTGTTAGTTTACCTACTTATTATGGTTTCGAGTTAAAGCCAAGCCGTCTTCCGATGATAGAAGACCTATATTTTGTCACATTTTCTGAGAAAAGTCACTAACAGATTAAAAATCAAAACCTTGAGATATTGAAAATTGATCCAAATATCTCATCCTTTAATAATACGTAGGTACTTACTCGTTTCGTTTCGTGTATATATATATAATCAAGGCTATATATATATATATATAAATATATATATATATATAAAAATATATAATATATATACAGACGTAATATAGCTTCCTCAGAATACAGAAAACCACCAGAAGGAGTGATAGCGCAAAGAAGTGAAGCCATTTAAAGTACACATTTTACGATTACTCACTCTGTGTTTGTCGTGTTGTTTGACGTGCTATACAGGTGACAAATTTAATTAAATTAAGCCGTCTTGTGCTATTCCTTCGTGTAAAAATGCCGTTGGTAAAAAAAAGAAACTGAATAGGATCACATTTCACGTGTAAGTAGCACAAATAAATATTCTTATGTTAAAATAATGAATAATTTTTACGTGAATTTAGTTGTCATAGAAACCGATGACTTCATTTTGTAAGTGTTGCCAATGTAATTGTTTTGATTTTCCCTACTTTTAATTTCAAATCAAGGATTTATTATTTATGTAAAATATTAATCAACTAAATAGGTAGGCATAGGTTCCGGCAATTAAGTTGAAATAAAATTGTGGTAATCAGCGCAGATAAAGAAAGTGTAAAATAATCTTAAAGCTTTAAAATTTTACAAATAACAATGGCGTGCTATATTATAATAAGTTCGTTCGTTCTTGTCTGTTTGTGTGTTTGTTTGCACATTTGTTTGTTTTCGTGTGCTTGTTTGGTCTTTTGTTTGTTTGTGTACCTACTTGTTTGCTTGTTTGTTTGAGCAAGAGGATTAAATAAAATATTTTTATCTTCAAAACACATTCTTAAAAGATATTAAACCAATTCAATGGCCTTATTTATACTTGAATTTTAAGAGGCATAAAAATTAGAGAAATAAGACGAGATAATAATAACTGTGCACACGATTGAAATACATATTTATAATAATAATATAATATAATTATATGGAATATATAAAATTATTATTGTAAATATGTATTTCTTTAGTTTGTTAGTTGATAAGTTCTATAATAACCGTCTTATTATATCTATTATTTATTTGTCCTTGTCTTAAATTTTTTAGAGTTCATTTTCTTGCTGACTCTTAGCAATCACTAGAAAACCGGTCCCACTGTTTTTATTATTTACCATACAAGTTAACATTTAATGTGATGAACTGTACACTTATTGTTTTCCTTTTAACATTATAATTTTTTACCACAAAATAGGGAAAAATTTAACAGCCTCATGTACTAGCAACATTACGCGGGTGAGAATTGCGACTAGTGCAGGCTGTTGTGTACAATTTTTGGACACTCTGCGCACTATAGAATGACATCTAAACGTGGCTTCTGGTGGTTTTCTGTATTCTGAGATAGCTTCATCCCTAGGGATATAGTTAAATAGCGGAACATAGTTACAGGTACGATGTCCATATTTACTAGGAAATAGGAATATAACAATAGGTTACTGCACTGTAATGTACAAACTGATAATTTACTTAACCACTAATTTGATCACTCAATTAATTACTTCCACTTAATTGAATACTTCATCTACTTAGTACCCTATTGCTATCGTTGTAATACTAAAATGAGCCCCACTGTCACGAGACGCTTATATTTATAGACTAGTCACTACAATAGTTGGTATATTGACATCGTGTTCGACACTGGTATGACCACGTGTCACAGACTGTATCCGGCTGTCAGAATATTGATAACATCCGGTAACAACTGAATTCCTGAATTCTTTTATATCAACAGTCTGCAAGCTGTTGACATGCTATTTACTACAGGCACTAATAATATGTACTCGTATGATTATAAGACTAAACTATAAATCTGGTTAAAAAGTTATTAATCTTGTTATCGCCGTGTTACAACGACTTGCGGTACGGACAGCTTCAGTGTGCTCGTGGCGTTCGAGCCGTCCACATCTCTGGTTGTGTAATTCTTTATGAATTACTTGATTGATAGGCGAGGAGAGTGACTTGAGTGGAAAAGGGGAGTGTTAGATATATGTCAAAGGCGCCTTTAACCCTACTCACATCGTTCACAAGTACGTGACTTCACTTAAGGTCATTCTCTGCCATTGTAGGGTCTTATTTTGGTTACTGTTTGATTTGTTAATTAAGTTGTCCTGTCAAGTGTTGTGAATCATAACCTTTGTTCGACATTAGTTTTCTTATTTTAGTAATCACCTTTGAGTCCACTAAAAATCTACAATAGAACGTCAAGTGTTTTAATTTGATTACGCCAGAAGAATCGCTTAATCATCCTTTCATTCAGCTTCACCTAATCGGCCTTAATTTTGTTTCAAAAACACTAAGGGAAAAGGGCAAATAAGACGGGGTCTCGGGGTGCCCCTATTTTGATTTTGCTTCAAGTTCTTATCAAGCAACCATTTTCCGCAATGTCATATATTTCAGTTTGGGCCATTTTCATTCCAAGTAATGCCGCAATAAATAGTTAATAGGAAAACTTGTTCTACATTCGCACAAACTTGTAACATACTTGTAACAACTGTTTAGCCTTCAAATATTCCATATTCCGCTTATCTTAATCGATTTTGTTTTAATGATTATTGCGGGATGAAAAGGAAAATAAAACTTATACTGCACTACTTTCGAGGGTTTTAATGTTATAATACTGAATTATCATTATTATAATCCAACTTTTCGGAGGTGTGCATTTTAGGAAATTAAATATCAAACATCGTGACGAAACCTGCATATCAGAAAATTTTCTTAATTCTCTGCGTGTGTGAAGTCTGCCAATCCGCATTGGGCCAGCATGGTGGCAACTATTATCCTCCCCTTCCATTCTGAGAGGAGACTCGAGCTCAGCAGTGAGCCGAATATAGGTTGATAATGTAATACTGAATTATATAATATGACTGGTTCGAGTATCCACGCGACATCATATCGTAACCTAATGGAACTTGGCTGGTGGGAGGCGTCGGCCGTGGCTAGTTACCACCCGAAAGGGGTGTGAATTTTCATCCTACTCCTAACAAGTTAGCCCGCTTCATGCCCGCTTCCATATTAGATTGCATCATCACTTACCATCAGGTAAGATTGTAGTCAAAGGATAACTTATAAAGAATTAAAAAAAACTATTTCGCAAATGGTTTTCCAATTTAAAAAGTGGGTTTCCTTTTCCCACAGGCGTTACATTTTTCATTCATAATCCAATTCATGTGAAAAATTATTTCCCATGCAGTCTAAGCCCGTAATTTCATTAGCGTGAAATTTCGGTTTTCACAAACCATGCGTCAGCTATGGATTTTCCGTAATGAAAAGTAGCCTATGTTTTAATCTAGACTGTCTCAGTCAATTCGGTTCAATAGTTACGGTGTGAAGGAGTAACAAACATACAAACTTTCGCCTTAACAATATTAGTGGGTTAGCCTATTCGACTTCGAGGTTCTGGGTTCGAGACTCGGATCCCGAGTTTTCGTTCGTCTAATTAGTTCTCAGAAGAAGCCCGGAGATATAAAGTATTATACATCATTATCAACCCATATTCGGCTCGCTGCTGAGCTCGAGTCGCCTCTCAGAATGAGACGGGTTAGGTTAGGTTAATAATAGTCCACCACGCTGGCCCAATGCGGATTGGCAGACTTCACGCATGGAGAAAATTAGGAAAATTCTCTGGTATGCAGGTTACCTCACGATATTTATTCTTCACCGTTTGAGACACGTGATATTTAATTTCCTAAAATGCACACAACTGAAAAGTTGGAGGTGCATGTTGGCATACAAAAAATGCGATTGATATTGATTTGATGTTAATTATATAGTTAGCAATGTACCTAGCATGTTACGTCAATGTTAGTGAATTTGCCGGTGGGTCTACTTACTGACGACCAAGTGAAATACACATAATATTATGTACGTAGACATTCGATATCGAAGTTTAATTAGTTGCATGTCTGTCTGTCCGCCGGGGACTGGAAGTGTTGGAAAAGTTACTATTAGATAGCGCGGTGGTTCAGTGTTATGGCAGATTCCCACTGACTACACAATTATCTATATGTATACGATGAATTTTTAATAACTGAGTGTATGTACTTATGTATTAACTTATGTATTAACTTATGTATTTTTTAGGTTTTATCCTACTCTTAGACCATTAAAAAGATCCTACTAATATTGTAAACGCGAAAGTTTGTATGGATGTTTGGATGTATGTTTGTTTGGATGTTTGTTACTCTTTAACTAAATAAAAACCCTCATTTGGAGCAGCATAGCCTTCTCCTATAAAAGTGAATCTCTTTAGTGAGCCAGCAACATAGGCTGATGATGATGATGATGATGATGATGATGATGATGATGATGATGATGATGATGATGATGATGATGATGATGATGATGATGATGTAGTTGGTGATAAGTAGGACTATTTACAGGAGGTGGCGGTGGTGGTGGAAGCGGTATCCGAAGGCTCCACGCACTGCGACCTCTGCGACCCACTGGCAACATGAGGTGAGTGTTTGTTTGTCTACCTGTAGATCCTCAATAGCTCCACGATTCTGGACTCGCCAGAAGTCATAGGTCCGATCTTAACAGTATTTACGAGTAATGGAAAGCAATGGGAGTGTAGGTCTATAATATATAGCCAATTTCAATGGCCTACTGTAAACTACTAAGTAGTACCTACTACTAAGTGACTGACTACTACTAAGGCCTAGTTCGGACTACTTAAGTATTTTAGTGAAGTACGAACGATTTTTGAGCGGTAAATCCAAAAATCGTTCGTACTCGAATAAAATACTAAAGTAGTCCGAACTAGGCCTGAGCCGTGATAGCCCAGTGGATATGACCTCTGCCTTCGAATCAGAGGGCATAGATTAGAATCCGGTCCGGGGCATGCACCTCCAACTATTCAGTTATGTGCATTTTAAGAAATTAAATATCACGTGTCGGTAAAGAGAATACATCGTGAAGAAACCTTGCATACCTGAGAATTTTCTTAATTCTCTAGGTATATTATGAAGTCTGTCAATCTCCATTGGGCCCGCGTGGTAGACTATTGGCTTAACCCCTCTCAATATGAGAAGAAGTCCGTAATTAACATTTGAGCCAAAGCTGTTAATGATGATAATGATGATAATGATGACTGTCACAGGGCGGCATTTAACAGGCCGTGTTCGTTGCATGTCTAACCAAGTGTTTCTCTGTTCAATGGCAATGGCTTTCCATTGACCATAATGGTCCACCAATTATTACTATAAACAGCAAGTTTTGACGGCCTCCGTGGCGCAGTGGTGTGCTGGGTTCGATCCCCGTCTGGGTCGATTGAGGTTTTCTTAATTGGTCCAGGTCTGGCTTGTGGAAGGCTTCGGCCGTGGCTAGTTACCACCCTACCGACAAAGACGTATTGCTAAGCAATTTAAAGTTCCGGTACAATGTCGTAAAGAAACCGAAAGGAGTGTGGATTTCATCCTACTCCAAACAAGTTAGCCCGCCCGTAAAAATGCTTACTATCTAACAACCGATAGTAAGCATTTCTTCCTTATCATTTATTTATTAGGACTGATAAGCAAATAGAAACTAAATAAACTTACTTACTTACGTTACTTCTTGTAACAATCGACTTTACTATCGCCCATATTCAAAAAACTATTTGTACGTAGATCTTACAACCGCAGATCGGACTTGGAGGCGCATGGATACCCTGGAGCGAACCACCACGACCCTGGGCTGCTGTGGACCGGACTGGGCCGTCGGTAGACGTCAACACGAAAACCTACCAAAAACGCCACAAAAACTACCAAAAACGCCACAAAACCTACCAAAAATGCCACAAAAACTACCAAAACCACCGCATCAGACATTTATGTCTGAAGAAAATGACAAAAAAATGGATTTTTACGACTGGTTTAATTTTGCTTATAACGAATATAATTTATTATGTGATATACCAATTACATACTGCAATACAAAACCAAAATGTTGGAATCGAAATAATTTTTACAATTTTATAATAGCACCCAATAGCCTGCGACCACCGATTATTACTGGATATATGAAATAAATATCGATATATAAAATTTAAATGATACAGACATATGATATATAATATATTTTGGGCTATATGGATGTGTTTGTTATAGCAGAAATTATGAGTCCATTTAATCGAATGGTCGCAAAAAAAAATCGTATCATAAAAAATGTTAGATAGGTCTTGTTATAAAATTTATATCATTACGATGTACTGTGAAGCAATGTTTAAAAAAAAGTATTATAGAAAAATACATTTCTAGAAATATTTCAGTGTAAATTATTATCATGTCAATTTTAAATATTTATTAATACGAATATTTTCTTTAAAGAACTATAATTGTTTAATACTTTCTAGCATATAGTTAAATACGTTTACTGAATGCAATAAAGGGGTTCGATTTGTACGCCATTTTGTTTTTTTTAACTGCCGTCCCATTGCACATTTTGAGGATATAAAAACCTGTAGGTACTTAGATAATCTAAATATATAAATGCGAAAGGTCATCACGAAATCTACTTGACATATTACAGAGATGAAATTTGTCTGGGAAGAAAAAGTTTATAGTTAGTTTAGACGTCCCCTAAGAACAATTTTGAAGGAGAAAGAAGAACAATTAAGAAGGATTTTGCAAGAGGATCGGATTAAGGAGGGCGTCCGCTAGTTAATTATAAAGAAGTAAAATTAGTGAGGTTCTAGACAGTAATCTATGGAGCTGCTGGGCTGATTTCCAAAATTCTTTTACCAATGAGGACATGGAGGCTCTATGAATGTCATGGGCTCTTATGTAAGTCGATGAAATGATTTATTGCAGCTAATATAATGTATTTTCGAAAAATATCAAAATGGCGCCTCGTTTTCCCCCGCTAGTTTTTGAACCCCTTTGAACTTCCCGTTTTACCAAATTATAATAGATATAACCGACTTTATTTATATATATCTAAATATGTATACGGATATTTATAGTTAAAACTGTAACAAAATGTATGTACTTAAATGTGATTTATGACTGTATTAAGTAGGTCTTTATTATATATGATCAAACGAACTTCCAAGTGAAGTTCGATCATTATTATATGAGTTGCATCCTTGTTCATATATGATAATTAAACAAAGGTAGTGTCCTTATTTGGTTGGTAACTATGCGCACTATTTTTAAAGAAAATTAAAATAGGAAGTCAAAAAAGTACTTCTTATTACTCGTAATGCCGCCTCAGACCTCCATCTTGGATATCTCTCATTATTTAAGAGAAGGTATTGTAACTTGTACAAACTTTCCTGTATTATTTGGGAGAGCTTCTGGGAAGGTGGGTGATCATATATTCCAAGGATGCAACTCATATAATAATGATCGAACTTCACTTGGAAGTTCGTTTGATCATATATTATATTTCCTTGCATCCTTGTTCATATATGATAATTAAACAAAGGTAGATGTTAAGAGCGAAAGGGAGAAAGTTTGGAAATAAATCATAAGTTAGTTATAATTATGATTTTTATCATTCATTTCTATTCGAGTTACAATCAAGAACTAAATTTCTTATTACTATCAATCTACCATATAACAATATTAAGAGTTTATGTATATGGATCTAGCGGATTCCGCTTTATCCAAGAAGTGTTTTAGTAAGATCGGGCAAAATAGAGGGATGATCTTGTCCAGTTTGCATTCTTTCACTTGATGGGATCACTTGTATGTTATTAATAGTCTAATCTGTGCCCGAAGGTCTTAAATATCTTTTTTAACAGATATTATCCGACGTTTGGTGTGATATATCAAAAATAGAACAGACTGATCGGTCCCTGGAGCAGCAGCAGATTTTATGATATTTGTTGATATTATTTTGACACTGTTATTATATAACAATTTAAGATTTAACTTTATTAAAGATAGTGTGTGAACCCTGTCTACAGGTGCTAATAAAATTACCAGATTCTTTGGATTCTTCCCAGGAATAATCGGTAACTTGAGGTTCCCAAGTGTTACAATATTTAGGGGTTTTGGTTTATAAGCCCTTCTAAGAATGAGCATTCAACCATTCGACAGTACTTATAATTGTCACCTTTAAAGGCTGACAAGTCTGACCGGTAGGGATTGAGATTGCTGTAGTCACACAACTACAACCACTGATAAATTGTCTAATTAAGAAGGTAAGCATGCTTAAAGGATAAACAAGCTTAAAGGGTTCAAAAACGTGGGTGTTATGTATTGATATAGCAATATGCCATAGCTTCAGCGATGTGATAGACTGTTTTATTGTTCTGTCAGCATGCCCAGTATCAGGACAGACACAGAACAGATAGATTCTGGATGAACCAGCCAGTAAAACTCTTACATAAGAGAAGATGATCTTCGAAATATGTTAGTAGAAAATTTTCATGCTGGATTTGAGTAATAAATATCTGAAACTATTAAGGTGGAGTGGAAACCAGAGTTGTGTAGGCCACTAAGGAAACCCTAGTATTTCGGTGTAGAATGTATTTCAATGATTCTTCTAGTCTTTTAATATCAAACATTAAAGTTTAGGTATGGGATTTCGCATCACATTATGACGCTAATTAGTGAATATCCCGTTGACCGGGAAAGTGTTTTGTGACTTCACACACAGCTTATTAAATAGGGATCATTCGATATCCGAATTAACTATTGCAGATGAGCGTCGAGGTTTGTATTTGGTATTCGCATATAATGCGAACGCACACTGTCACACAAACCATTTACAAAACAATCAGGATTGAGGTGAGGATATTGTTTGCCCACAAACACTTATTATTGCATTTGTGCAATCTATGCGTAATACTATTGCGCAATTAGTTAATTATTAGTAAATGAACACAAAAAGAAAAACCCCAAATAATTTCTATTTACTTTTCTACTTATTATGATAGATCATCACCAGTACCTACTTAGCTACGAGTACTGCACTGGAAGTTGAGCAAATTCGTTATGTTGGTAGCTTAGTGAACTTTTTAACGAATTCTGCAGTTTAAGATAGATAAGTGCATGGATTTTGAAAAGATTTTAGAAGCATATTTTATAAATCTTGAAAAATTGCAGGACGTTTGTCGCGGCGTAGTTTGTTGTTTTCCAGTGTCTGGATTATATATATATTGTATATTATGTACATTATAAAAGTATTTATACGTATTATATAAATGTACTCGTATATTATGATATATCAGCTAGTACCCATAACACGGGGTATGCTTTTCGCTTATCTTCTCTTTTTTTTTTTTTTTTTGACGGCGAAGCTTAAGTGTCTAAGTTTCGTTAACTTCTTAGCACAATTTTAAACTGAAGTTAAATTAATAAGGTACTGTTCATCATGTGTATTGCGAAAACATAGGATGTCGTTTAAGTAACCTGATGACTAAAAAAAATATTTATTTATTTAAATGCATTTTTTTTTTTTTTTTTTTATTGAACCATTTCTTAGTGGAACTTAACGGTCCTAGTTAGTGCGAGTCCCTTTATATACCATAGCTTATCCTATGTAAATACGGATAAACTTCACATAGGGCTATTATGCGGTTCTTATGATATATATTCGCTCAGATACCCGTCCATCACGTGGTATTACCCAAGTTGTTCTTTAATCTTTCATTTTGAAAATAAAGTAAAAATTTTCATTATTATGGTAAAATTATTTTTAATTTACATATTTATTTGGAAGTGCATTGTCACTTTAATATGGGCTATGTGGCAATTATTTACAAATTATTTCAAGCATTTTGAAGACTGAATAATTTTACTACGTAATGGCGCAAAGTAGCCATGTTTGATCGAATACAGCAGTACGTTTTTGTTAGTTGTTTTAACCAACTACTGTAAAAAAAATTGGAACCAACTCGTAACCGTACGAGGTAATGTCTGCTAATAGTGAGTCTGCGCCGGGGCACAGATCTTATGCAAGGCGATAGTTCGTTATGGCGATAGCACTGATGCTGAAAAAAGGGCTGCGAAGTATATAGTCTGTCTCCTGTATCCTCCTTGCGCCCTGCTCACCTAACAACAAGGTGGCCGCATGCCAGTTTCCCTGGTAGAAAGTCGTAGGTAGGTCGGCCCTCGAGGTCAGGGTCATCAGAGTTATTTCTAAAGAAAACCTTTTTCTCAATAGCCTTGTTGGCCTTAATCATCACCAATAAGCAAAAAATGTCCCATTTCTGGCACATTAATATTAATTGAAAAAAAAAAAATATATATAAAGTAGGACTTAGCAGTTGCATTCTATTTTGAAATTATTTATGGTGAGAGTCACAAAGCAAGCGGCAAGCGTTGCAAACATTGCTTTTGAGGCCTTAACGTTGTCGTGACCTTTTTACCCGACTACGGCGAAGCCAAAAGGAAGGGTAATGATTTTAGGTTTACATGCCTTTTTTGATGGCATTGATGACTATGCACAGTTGTGCTGAAATATACTTTATTTTATTAGGCTTTAATAATTACGTCCAGTACAGAAGCAGAAATTTCTGCATTCAGCTTTGAGAATTGCGGACTTAACAATTTGTATAAATTTTCACCTTAATATCCGTGCATCGAATGTGCATCGAACGTGGATGGAGACGTGTATCCGTCTCTATGAAATTGTTTTATTTCTGGGTCTTAATCAGATGATTTAATTGAGGCGGGAGCCTTTGAAAGTTTAGGCTCAGTTAAGTCCTTATTTTATTCAGGGTTGTCGGCCAATATAGGCCTCAGTTTTATATTGTCTGGTACAACTAAAACGATTTCGAGGTTGAATCACGGCAGTATACGTTTACTACGGTATCTTATCTAAATAAGCTATTTTATTTCGAAAAAAAAAAAAAAATTTTGCGGGTATAAAAATTATTTGTGATTGCAGATGAACGTTACATCTAATTTAGACTGTACGTATTTTCTGCTTAGGTTATGGTTGAAAACTAGATCCCTGGTTAAATTTTATAAATAAAATGTCAACCCCTGTCTATCTCTTTATAGTTTGGAGTAGGTATTATGGCTAACTTATTAACTCGCAGTTAATCCGAAGGCCCACCATTATCCTTGAAGACTCTCGGTCATTATATTTTAGCATATTATAACCAAACTCCTAGTCAATTGAAATGAATTGCAATAACTTTAAATACCGACAGTTTTGCCCAATGCCTCTTTGTAAATTGGAGTAGGTATTATGGCAAACTTAGAAACTCGCAGTTAATCCGAATGCCCACCAATATCCTTGAAAATTCGCGGTCAGCCCGGATATCTCCTTATATTTTAGAATATTATACCCAAACTCACAGTCAATTGTAATTAATTGCAATAACATTAAATACTGGCAGATTTTCCAATATCTCTTTATGATTTGGAGTAGGTATTATGGCAAACTTAGAAACTCGCAGTTAATCCGTATGCCCACCATTATCCTTGAAGACTCGCAGTCAACCCGGATACCTCCTTAATATCAGTTAACAAATATTCCATCCGTTATCCTTGAAAACTCGCAGTCAACCCGGATACATCGGATATTTTGGAATATTATGAACAAAGTGAAATATTATGATTAATTTGTTAATCAAATAAGGACACTACCTTTGTTTAATTATCATATATGAACAAGGATGCAAGGAAATATAATTGTATCTACCTTATGTGTGTAACAGGAATGTATTTCATTGCGATCTATTACTAGTCAATTTAGAACTAAGTAACCTAGTTTGATATATGTACCTACCTATTCAATAACTGTTTTATTATTTTCGAGTAATACTCGTATAAATGATTGTTACATATCAAAAAACATCTATAATGTATCAATTTCGTAAAACCTTTGAAGTCACTATTGTAATAAGTATTTTCAATCGGAAACTGACAAATATGTATAGATATCTCTATTTATATATTATTATTTACTATATAGTATAGTAATTATGATTTACTGTACTGTTTTGTGAATATTTTCGACCTTTTGGGTAATGTTAATAAAATAAATATGCCTATTTCGTATTTTTTTTATTTCTATAAACTATATTAATGACTTTTTAAGGTTTTTTTCTTTTTAGTTTAAGTAACAGTGACAAATATTGCTGAATTGCGAAAATGACTATATGCAAGGATTCCCAACTAGTGGTCTCGCATGAACTAAGAATATATACGAGAAATATTTAATTTTTTTTTTTTAATTTTTAACGATATACTAATAACTTACTACGTTATGTATAAATATATGTATATACTATATATAAAAATATTACTCCAAGAATTCAAGAACTTTTGCCAGATGCAACTCGAAATTGTTTTTGATTTAATGAAAAAATAGTCCCTGATCAAAAATTGTTGTGGACCACTGCTTTCGAGGAAATGGATAAGGTGTGAATCATATTATATATTATATTTAAATTTTATAAATATATAAATAAATATATATATAAATTCGCAAAATATTTATAGTCTTCATTTTTACCATTTTCCATAATTTATAATTTATTAAAGGTATGTCTATTTCGTTGGGGTCCCAAAGTGAAAATTAACTGGCGACCCCGCACTAGAAAGCGCAGCGTTCGTCGACCCCCCACCAGGTGGACTGACGACATCAAGCGAGTCGCAGGGATTCGCTGGATGCTGGCTACTCAGTATCGTGTTGTTTGGAATCCCTACAATAGGCCTATGTCCTGCAGTGGACGTCCATCGGCTGATATGATGATGATGATGGATGATGGTGATGAGGTCTATTTATCATAATTATTAATTTACTTACAAGTAGAAAGTATAGTTTATTATTAATTTATTAAAATATTAATCTATGCCATAATACTTCGCGATTTGTCAAGGCTGAATATAATTAAAGTACACTATTCATTATTATAGCATTTTGTATTATATCTAGTACCTATATGTTGTATTTATATCTTTACGAGTATCTTAATTACTGTTGTAAATCAATTAATTAAAATATAATATTAAATTAATGAATAAAGTATTACATGGCTCAATTGTTTTATTGATTCTTTGATTGTTTAATTCATATTTTGACTAAAAGCTAAGCTATTGTCTTATGCTTCGTAAAGTTTCCATATATCTCTTTAAAAAAAAACATTAAAATTGGCTTAGCAATTAGAGCTAAGAAATAAGAAAAAGACAGACACTTTTATAAGATTAAGTAGTTTTTCAAATATTTTAAAAACAATATATTATAATGCTTTAAATTTATTCATTAAATGTAGAGCTATTCATTATAAAAATAAATTAATTGTTAAGACATTCTTGGTATGATTTACACTATTTTTATACAAAATCATAGACAATATTTTATAAATATCATAAAAATTAGTCAAATAAACAAGTCCAGTGTGTTCTAACTTATAGTACAATAAATAAATATAATAAATGTTAATATTAAAATTTTGTCTTGATGTTCAAAATTGGTAAATACCACCTAATACATAAGTAGGTATGCTGAATATGTCTCGAAGGGACCACGATTACCACGACCACATGGGCTGAAATCCTATTTCCTACTAAAATTATAAACGCGAAAGTTTGTATGGATGTTTGGATGTTTGTTACTCTTCAACGCCGCAACTACAGAAGCGATTTGGCTGAAATTTGGAACGGAAATAGATTTTACTCTAGATTAACATATAGGCTACTTTTTAACCCGAAAAAATCCATGGTTTCGCGAGATTTGCGAAAACTGATTATTTTGATGATATGAATGTTTGTAACTCTTTCACGCCTCGACTACTGAACCGAATTAGCTGAATTGAAATGGTATTGAGATATATTATAGCCTGGCACACATAGGCTACTTTTTTATCCCGAAAAAATCTATGGTTACCGAGGGATTTGTGAAAAACTAAATTCCACGCGGACGAAGTCGCGGGCGTCCGCTAGTGCTTTCATATTTTGTAAAGGCAAAAGTCTGGCTGGTACAGGCTATATCTTTATGATTATTACCTAGGCACTATAATTTAAACATAGAACTTTGTATCCTAAAACTCAATGTCAACATCACTAATGGCTTTAAAATAAAAGCCAAAATGACGTTATTTATGGTTATAACAAGGGTCATTAGATGAGCATACTGATTGATGTGATAGATAAGGTGTTTTTACAAGAATATACCCATCATCATCAGCGAAGTAGGTATAATAGGGATTTTGTTGACCAATAATATCCTCTCTAGCATTTTAAAATTCGAAATCGTTTATTTCACACTACTGAACGCCCCACGGTTTCACTTACGTAGTTATCAACGTGGGAATACGGAAACAAAATATAGCCTATGTCATCATTCATCATCATTATCAACCCATATTCGGCTCACTGCTGAGCTCTAGTCTCCTCTTAGAATGAGAGGGGTTAGGCCAATAGTCCACCAAGCTGGCCCAATGCGGATTGACAGACTTCACACACGCAGATAATTAAGAAAATTCTCTGGTATGCAGGTTTCCTCACGATGGTTTTCCTTCACCAATATCATGTGTCTCAAAACACATGATATTTAAATTCTTAATGCACACAATTGAAAAGTTGGAGGTACGTGCCTCGGATCGGAATCGAACCCACACCCTTCAGATTGGAGGCGAAAGTCATAACCACTGGGTTAGCCCACTCACTGATAATGTAGCATTTCATTGCTGAAAGGATTTAAAATTGGTTTAAATGTTTGACGACCTCTGTGGCGTTGTAGCATACCCGGCTGGGCCGATTGAGATTTTCTTAATTGGTCCAGGTCTGGTTGTTGGGAGCCTTCGGCCGTGGGTAGTTACCACCCTACCGACATAGACGTACCGCCAAAAGTTTAGCGTTCCGGTACGATGTCGAGTAGAAACCGAAAGGGGTGTTGTGAATTTTCACCCTAATACTAACAAGTTAGCCCACTTCCATCTTAGACTACATCATCACTTGCTATCAGGTGTGACTGCAGTCAAGGGCTAGCTTGTGAAGAATAAAAAAAAATTGGTTTAGGCGTGAAAACGTAACAAACGAACAAACATACCAGCATTCGTTAGATTTGTTAGATAACTATGGAAACTTAGCCGACTTTATCGAGCCGTCGAGTACCTATTGCGCATAGCAACATAAATAGTTTTTATTTAATCACACTAATATTATAAAGGCGAAAGTTTGTGTGTAAGTGTGTTTGTTCCTCTTTTACGCTGCGGCTACTGAAGCGATTTGGCTGAAATTTGGAATGGAAATAGATTTTACTCTGGATTAACACATAGGCTACTTTTCATCCCCGAAAAATCCATGGTTCCTGCAGGATTTGTGAAAACTAAATTCCACGCGGATGAAGTTGCGGGCGTCAGCTAGTTAGGTAATATGTAGGTACCTAATCGTTTTGAGCACATAAAGCCGTAATATTAGCTTATAAAAGACCTACCATCACCTTGTGGTTGAGTGATCGCTAGGGACTTGTCCCACAATGCAATGTCATACGCTAGCTATAACCTTTATCAATATATTTAAAAGACAATTTAGTAGACGCCCTGCAGTTTCACCTGCGTAATTTGTGTTCCCGTGGGAATAAGGGGATATAATATAGTTAATGACACACACAAATGACGTGGTTTTCAATTGATAAGAAAATTTTCAAAAAAACTCAACTTAATAAACAAAGGAGATGGTCTAAAATCGTATGGAGCCCAGTATCAGTCATTGCACCCAGGCGGAAATAAAAGAAAATGATTTTTTTAACTATTTTCGATTATACAAATCTACGAATTTACTTTAATTATTTCAAAATAATATTCATTCTCTCCCAAGAAATGCAACACATGGATAACAATGGCGGATTGATGACGTTTTCAACGTTTTCGTTTTGACGTTTGTTGACAATTGGCATTGTAGTAGTTGCTTTAAGGGCGCCATCTTGATATAACTCAAAAACTTGAGTTTTAATTTTATTTATTTCTTTTTATTTAGTTAGATTTATTCACTTATTAAGATTTTAACAAATAAGGGGTACAAGAGTGGACCAGAAATGGACCATCTCCTTTATAGGTAGATACTTGGCGGTATAGGTGTGTATACCTTGTTTGATTCAGTGGATAGCATATGTGGTTTGGGTTCATGATGATTCGAATCCGGGTCGGGCTATATGAGATACTGAGGATTTCTTTCTTTTATTTTTTTTAGTTAAACTCTGAGTTTGGAAGTTGGTGGTGTTACACTCTCATGCCTCAATGAGTAAGTAAAGCCGCCGGATCCAGACATTATCATTAACATCTCTAGACGTCTATGAAAGAAGCGGGCTAACTTGTTAGGAGAAGTATGAAAATCCACACCCTTTTCGGTTTCTACACGACATCGGACCGGAACGCTAAATCGCTTGGTGGTACGTTTTTGCCGGTAGCTAGCCACGGTCGAAGCCTCCCACCAGCCAGACCTGGACCAATTAAGAAAACCTCAATCGAACCCAGGACGTCCGTTTTGTAAATCCACCGCGCATACCACTGCGCCATGGAAGCCGTCAAAATCTTGTAAGTACTATTAATAGTAAAAGAATGTCTTGGTAATATAGTCCAAGTGGCGACGAATAAATTCCCAAAATAGTGCGCCCGTAGTTTAGGAGAAATAAAGTGTGGAGTAACGAGGAAGTGACGCAGTATCGGCTATTGAGGGGATATTGGGCGCAATTGGTATAGAAAAATGACGCCTACGATGGTTTTCTTATTGGCTGCATCGCTGTCAGGGTTGGCACTGTATCAATATAGTTAATTTTAGTAAAATATATATTTTACATTTTATTTTTTCATTCTATAAAAGTTAGCCTTTGACTACAATCGCACCTGATGCTAAGTGATGATGCAATCTAAGATGGAAACGGGCTAAGTTGTTTGTTAGGAGGAGAATGAAAATCCACACCCCTTTCGGTTTCTACACGGCATCGTACCGGAACGGTAAATCGCTTTGCGGTACGTCTTTGCCAGTAGAGTTAGCCACGACCAAAGCCTCCCACCAGCAAACTACTTACTACATATTTTATTATAATTTATTCTTCTTCACACATGTACAAAATAATTCTCAGGTATGCAGATTTCCTTACGATGTTTTTCCTTCACCGTTTGAGACACGTGATACTTAATTTCTTAAAATGCACACAACCGAAAAGTTAGAGGTGCATGCAACAGACCGGATTCGAACCTACCTTCGAATCGAAGGCAAAGGCTCTGGGCTATCGGAAAAGCTGACTAAAATCCCCAAAGTCCTGTAATCAAACTCCACCCGATAGACCTACCACCAAATAGTACCTACTTAAGACCTACAGAAAAAAAAATTTAACTTTTATTTTTTATTTTTGTACTAGTCTATCTGCTAAGGTGACAACCATCGATCGATGGTGACAACCCTAACTTAATCAAAATTGAAACCAATTTGTCGTTGCTATAAATGATAAATAGATTGTGGAAGAACTACCCAGTGCGTTACGTACCTCCATTTAACCGACTCCCAAAACACGATGACACGAATTGAATTTTGTTAATGCGATATTTTTATTATAAAATGAAAACTATATTAAAATAAACTTATAAAGATATCTAAGACTCTGCAGGTCTAAGATAAGTCTTGGATTAAGATGGCGTCTTATGAAATGTTATGTTTGGTCCACTCTCATAAATTGATGTGCAACTTGGGTTTTCAAATAATAATTTAAAAAACTAAATAACACGGTTTTAGCATTCAAATAGCCAATCCACCAATCGATTTTACCCAAAATCGGTGTTTGGTTTGTGATGAATATCGCACATCGATGTTGAGCTTTCGATTATAACATCGATATTTTTCAAATATTGGTCATCCCTATCTCCAATGCACGGGATAATCACCAATATCGCAACGGGTTGAGAATGTTCACTAACAATTTCTTTGAAAGAAAAGCCCAATACATCACATCCCGATCCAGGATTCGAACCTAGACCCTCGTAATCCGAAGCTTAGAGGTCGTCTTATTAAACTACTCACATCTACAAAGGTCAGAAGCCGCCGTCAACAGAGCAATTGACGCGTCGCGCCGTCGGTCACAGCTAAACACTGTCTTCCTTTACAAGATAGCTCCCAAATACAAGCGACTCATCATTAACCTATTTTAGCGATCCGCTACAGGGCCAAGAAACAGGACAGGGAAAGATAAAGGGAACCAGCGCCGGCCCGAAGTAAATTTGAAAACGAAAATGGAGCGAGATCCAAATAAGAAGCCTCTACTGTTTGCTCCTTATAATATGCAGATACCTATACCACAGTAAATCTTTACTCTGCATTGTACTCTGTCTTGTTTTCTGTGACTCTGCCTATTATGAGGCAAATTATGAGTCTAAAGTAAGTATGGAACGCGAAAATCTCGACCATACTCTGGGGAGACCAATTGAATATCAGGCACAGTAATCCACAGTCTTTTTTCCCCTGGTAAAGCGTGTGCCCAAAAGTTGGAAACATCACATAACATAGGTTAAGTCACTAAGATATTTCTTTTAAGCAAGCATTTCTGTTTCTTTTGTGAGAAATCTTGACCTTTCATTTGGGCCCCTAACAAATTTTGATACAGGGCCCCACCAAAGCACACTACGCCACTGAACGAAGGCCTGGTCGTAGCCTATCTTGGCTCAAGAACTTACGACAATGGATCAATATGAGATCACTGTTTCGGGCAGCATGAATAAAGTAAAATAGCCTTAATGATTGCTGACCTCCGATAGGTCATAGGAGATGGCACTAACAGGACCAAGCTTCTTCTTTATAGGAGAGGGGGTACGGGGAGACAGACCACGCTGCTCAATGCAGATTGGTGAGCTCATGGTGATAATGTTGAATTCATTACTATTAGATGTTAAAGATATTTATTAACCCTTAGACACACACGGGGACAAATGTGTCCCCAGCAGATAATTAGAAATATATTAATAATTATAAAGCCAATACCCAAATATTTTTATATTGATGTTTAAAAGCATCTTGAGTTTTTTTTTACTTTTAACATTATGTTGGTAATACGATATATTGACTTCAGTAAATCTCAGGCAAAATTATCAGCAATCACCCACAGAGACAGGTTTGTCCCATTGTTTACTATATTCATAATTAACTATTCTACATAGCTGTTATGATTATAAATCCTCCCATTACCTTGCTATCCTGAAAGGGTCGACCACTGTCAGATGTCAAAGATAATGACAGATCCTGATAATGATAATGACCTGTACCGACAGCTTAACGTGCCCTCCAAGGCACGGGGCACCTATTTCTAAACCCAAGAATGTAACTGTAAATTTCATAGAAGAAAGACAAACTGAGTAGGTACCTATCTCACAAATACAAGCAACCAAAACTAATATTTTTTTTTATTCATTGTAAAAGTTTGCCCAAACTACAGCTATATTTATTTCTTGCCTTCTTTCAATATTTATCTCAAGGGCATGGTTGCCATCATTATAATAACAGGCACAGGGGGCTTAACACGTGATAGATAGTGGATATGACCTCTGCCACCGATTCCGGAGGGTCTGGATTCGAATCCGGTACGGGGCATGCACCTCCAACTTTTCAGTTGTGTGCATTTAAATATCACGTGTTTTAAACGGTGACGGAAAAACATCGTGAGGAAACCTGCATACCAGAGAATTTTCTTAATTCTCTGCGTGTGTGAAATCTGCCAATCCGCATTGGGCCAGAGTGGTGAACTATTGGCCTAACCCCTCTTGTTCAGAGAGTTCTCGTGCTCAACAGTGAGCCGAATATGGGTTGATATTGATGATGATGTTATCGAAACGCTTGTGAATTGTACCACAAGCAACATATTCGAGTATTTCGAGCTACGTCCCACGTTACTTAGACCGTTCTTAGAAATTCATTCACGATTTTTATCTCAATTTCTTAGTTAAAAGCAATTTGGTAAAAGACCGGTTAAAATTATCTTGTTAAAACCAAGTTAACGTTAATTTCACTTTGACTAAGATAAAACAATAAAGATACTTTTCAAGTTGTTATCTACCGTAATATCTTTATGATTGTTATTTTTTTTAAATAAAATAATTAATGCAATTGCAAGGCAATCTTGTAATCGAAGTCAGGTAGGTAATATCTATAAAATTGTAAAAAAAAACTTTTTTAAAATATCCCTGACTAGGTTTTTATCCCCATGTCATCCCGACAAAGCGTATTGTTACTTTATTTCTTATAGATATGCCTGGCTAAGATAGGTAGGTACTAGGTAAGTACCTAAATGTAACTCTTCCTCTCCTCAGTTTCAGTAATAGAATGAAAATTATCATTCATAAGTAAGAATTAGAACATTTAGTTACCTGCATCATCATCATCATCATCATATCATTATCAGCCGGTGGACGTCCACTGCTGGACATAGGCCTCTTTCATGGACTTCCAAGCACAACAGTCTCGAGCCGCCAGCATCCAGCGGCTCCCGGCAACCCGCTTGATGTCTTCGGTCGACCTAGTGGGGGGTCGACTAACACTGCGCTTTCCGGTGCGGGGTCGCCATTCCAACACCATAGGACTCCAACGTCCATCGGCTCTTCAAACTATGTGGCCTACCCATTGCCACGTTAGCTCCGCGACTCCCTGAGCTAGTGGCAATGGGCAGTGACTTTGGTTCGTCTGCGGATCTCCTCATTCCTGATTCGATCACGCAGAATTGCCCTGACACTATACCGAAGATATCCCGGACGTCAGTCTATACGAGATTAGTATGGCTCTCAAACAACTTAAGAATAACAAGGCACCCTGATGACGGAATCACAGCAGAACTGAAAGCGGGTGGAAAGCCGATACTTAGGGTCAGCGACTGTTCAATTCCATCATTCACGAGGCACAAGGCATGGCACAGAAAGCGTGGTGGTTCTGTTCTTCAAAAAGGAGACAATACCTTGCTGAAAAACTACAGTTGTTGAGTCATGTCTACAAGTTTTTCTCGAGAGTCATCACTAATCATCTTTCGTAGGTTTGACGAATTCCATTTACCTGCATACAGAAATTAAATTATATCAAAATGCAAATAGAAGACTCATTTTATGAATCACTTCCTGTATAGAATACCTGAGTACTATCACACGATCGGCGATGCATCTTGAATGTCGATCAAAGGTGATCAAACGACCAATACCGCTACGTTAATCAGCTCAATATCCTCCACACAAACTTATAATTAGAACCTCTTTGTTAACACGATAGGGAAAAGTTATTAAGGGTACCAACAAAATCGCTATACATTATTAACGTTCTTCATACTTGAGATCAACCTCTTTGATGCATTTGGGAATATCTTGAATTTACATTCGAGAAGACCTAACTTTGATTCCCGATTGGTTCTATTTAAGCTTAAGAGCGTTAAAAGCTTACACTCACGCCGCTAGGTCATGGGTTCAAAGTAGACACAATCTTTCCGATAAATTGAGGAATGAGGATAATGGCAACATTGGTTATAATATTCTTTTAAAAAAAAAGTAAGTCTGATCTGATGATAGGCTTTGGGATATACCATAAACAATCATACTTCTTCAAGTGAAGTTACCATAGTATTCAAATAACGGAAAAGTGGCTGCCACAACTAAAGATTTAAAAAATATATACCTAGCCAATTGCAAAACAGTGAATGACAATGACTAACGAACAGACAAAATCCGTTATTCCAAATACACAATAAATAACAAAAAAACATAATTATTGCAACATCTAACAGGCAACCACTGATGACAGGAATTGCAATCTCTAGCGCCATTTAAGTCTAGCGCAGTTAGCTTGGTGTCTCATGTCTCAGATAGATTCGACAATGGCAACTAGGTATTTGTCACAGAAATAAAAATAGCTATGTACCTAGGAAGAGAAAGATATTTGTTTGTCATACCTATTCACAAAAACAACATAGCTAATGTCGGTACTAAAAAATATTTAAACAATGAATTACCTATTCGCGCTGAGTGCTAGCGATTTTCCTGAAACATTCGATTACCCACTATGAATGTACCTTACTTCCGGCTGTCAAAGAATATTTACATTTCATTTATTACATGCCGAGTAATTGTACCTACTAACACAATTTTGAATAGTTTGTAATATAGACTAAGTAGTAAAGTGTACTTTATATGAAAAGTTTAGAAAATTATTATCGTGGCATTCTAGTGAATGGTTTTGATAGTTACCATTATGTTTATCTATACTTATATAAGGGGTAAAGTTTGTAGTATTGTAGAGGGTAATCTGTGAATCTACTGAACCGATTTTGAAAATTATTTTACGATTTCAAAATCACGTTATTTGTTAGTGTCATAGGCTACATTTTATCCCCGTATTGTAACGAGAACTGAAAACTAGTGTCGGCTAGTATTATAATATAAGCCATATGTCTAGTCTAACATGCCTAGTATTCTACTTTTGCCTAGTAGTCTAGTAGTAGTAAAGCTTTTAGAGATAAAGCTTATACGGGCAAACACCGCCATGTTTTTGTAACACCAATCAGCATCATTTGGGTTCAAAGATATAACAGTAAATACGGAAAAAATAATACTGGAAAGAAGTATGTGCAGTACTAAATAAGCTAATAAAAGCCTCAATAGCTATGAAAATAAAACTCTATGTATGTAGAAAAAGAAGTATCAAGTACATGACGTTTTGCACGATGTCACTACTAAATAACGTCATCGTAGATGCGAAAAAAACTGAGTAATTGGCTTTCATAGTATCACTACGAGGCGGTGGTTATGACTTATGAGTAACCGGTACGATTGTGAGTCAACAAACTAATGACCCATCTGATAATGGCTAATCTTTGCCCTGCGCACGCGCAACACAATATTATAAGGTCGCGGCGCCCGGCCCAGTGGCAGTGCCCCGTCGCGGTCGGTTGATCCAGCTCACACACAACACTCAGTCCGTCGCCAACGCGCGAGTCGATAAAACGTTAGCGCGCAGTTCGTATCGATATAAACAGACATGTTGTTTCACATCACTATCGCTGTGCTGGTGGCCGTTGCGCAGGCGAAATTCTACACGGACTGTGGTATGTCTGTTTTATTATTTTTTTAATCTATCAGCAGATTCCAATGTTGAATGAAATTAGAACAATGTGAAAAATATTAAATAATAAACTATACGTAATTAACATTCCTCTGGAAGCACTCTATCTAGTGATTAAAACCGTATTGAAATCGGTTAAGCGTACAAACTAATTTATACTTACTATGATAAGTTATCGTCAACATTCATTGACCCACCGCGTATTGTTGAAACACAGACGTAGAAAGAGTAAAGACAGATCAAAGTTAAAGCTATGACCCACCTAGCAGTTCCTACACAAGTTGGTGGGCTAACACACAACTTTTAATGAGGCCTACCATCGGCCTATTTCCTGCCACCAGCAATAAGATAATTTTGTAAACCTTCATCGAGGATTTGTCATCAAAATGGTCCAGATGGACCCCCCAAGGATCCGCGGGAGACTCAACAGGTCTACGTTATCGTAATTGGGGATCACGGTACGTAAGCGGGGGTCCATGAAATTCTATCTAGTTTCATAGAGAATGGGGCGTTTTCTAAATAAAACAAAGTAAGATTTTTTCGAGTTTTTCTTGTGCTGTGTGCCTAGTAGGTGTTAAAAAGGATTAACAGCACAATGAATTAATTAAATTCAGCAATCAATTCTCACTTTTTTTCGAAAACCGATAATTTTGTTGTCATTTTTTTTTGGAACTAGGCCGCCTTTCCATAGTTAGATTTATAGATTTTTTCGAAATTTGGGAAATGGGAATTATGTAACTGCAGGGTGTCTACTGGAACCAGCTAGATTTCGAAAGTGGTCTAAGAGAAAAAATTGTTGGTCCTCTGCCTAACAAACCTCTGGTCTATAGCCTATATCCTAGTGCTGTACTATACGTACCTATGCCTGAACAGTGCCAATTACCTGATAGGTGTAAACACCTGTGACATGGAGTAAACTACAGCAAATTATCATCATGGCCGTATTTACTCTGGCCGTAGGTCATCATTGAAGGCCACACGGTCATCTACCCGCCTACAAATAAATATAGGTTATCGCAAAACCTAACTAAGATAACGTTATATTTTTTATAGATCACCTTTGACCGTATTTTGATGTTCGACATAATACAGGTCGCGAGACCATTTTTTTATTCTTATTTGACCAGTTGAACCTTAATTGCGATCTCATTTGATTTTAACTGACGATTTAGTCCAAGATGGAAGCGTACTTACTAAAATAAGTTTATCTTACCCATACCTCTTCGGGATAAGCGATGTACCGATCTCGCCCTCCTATGAATCGCATGATTCGACCCGAGGAGGTGGGGTCCTACCCATAACTTGAGTTTTTAATTAGCAACATCGTACCGGAACGCTATATCGCTTGGCGTTATGGTGATTAATGCTTAATATCTACGCAGTTAAGGGCTAAAACATCTTAACTGTAGAAATAATATTTGATACATTTTTAAACCTGTAATTTAGTGGTAATTTATAATTAAAAAAATTGTAGTTTGTAATTAACCCTTCAGTAGTCGCGGTGGACTAATTCAAATTGAAATGAAAATTTATACCTGTGATATAAAATTAAAATATACTCGAAATTTCTAATTTTGTTTTGAGTTAGATAGGTTTATAGTACAATTAATAAGTAGTTACAGTTTTTTTTATACATACACTATGTTTATTTGTCATTCAAAATATTCAATCTACATTTTTTAATCAATGAACATTCATTCTATCAACGTTTTGAAAAAAAAATTATTAAATACGTATTGCGTGCGTTCGTATGCCTCGATATTCACTGTTGTTCATTCCTTCACGTTTACTGTTCACCGAATCGATTCAATAACGTGTCAAGTAAAACTTTATCTAAATCGGCTTTAAATGAACCCACCTATATGTATACATAATAATTTACGCGATAACCGAACCTGAATTTCACCAAAACTTGATATAAAATATTCGTTGATTAATTAATTATTTTTTTGTACGCTATTTGTACAAAACAATTTTTAAAAACTTTGAACTATCTAAATGACAAGAAAATGTAATAAAAAAAGATACATTTCTGAAATATACTTAGCAGACTAATTCACTATCTTTGACTTATGCTAGTTGACATACACAAAATTGAGATTCTATGTAATAAATGTCACCCGGTGCTTACTGGTGGATATCATACACTTTGTTGATGACATATCTCAATCAATTTGATGTTTAATCGTATTTTAATAATCATAAAGACCAAAATAAATAAACAATAGGCCAAAGTCAAAGTTAGTGAATTAGCCTCCAGTTCTGCAGGCTAATACACTAACTTTGACTTATATTAGTTGACATATAAGTACGGAATTGAGATTAGTAACAAATGTCATCCGATGCCTGGTGACAATCCTTCATGGATATCATAAAGTATAGACGACATTTCTCAGTTGATTTGATTGTAATTTTAATATTTTGTTTAATAACTATTTGCCAGGACTGGATACTAGCAAATTGTTCAATATTAACTTAACCAAAAAAAATTGGTAAAATATGTAAAGGGTGCATCTCGAGCGGGAGGGGAGGGTTCGCAGATGCACTTCGCTAGGAGACATAGTTAGGCATTATAAAATATGGTGCCTAATAATGGGGATGATTACTAGGTTTGAATATATTGATTTTATGATACATTCGATTAAATAGGGTCAATGTTAACTAATTAATATATAAAAGGCAAAGATTGTCTGGATATTTGCAAAATAAATGAGATTATAAAATTTCAAAATCTATTAAAAATCTTTTATCGTAATTAGATGAAAATTTATACAGTTTTAGCTTCCTTACATTAAATGTGACATTTTTTAATATTTAAACTATAAACATAAACGCACAAATAACAAAGATATTAGTAATTTTGTTTGTACGCACATACAAAGCTAACGATCATTACATTGCCTACGACGTCATTAGTTTGTGCCATTTTGTATGGGGCGTTTTTCAGGGATCCGCGGCAGCGCCGCAAATCTGACCCTTTATATCCCTGTAGCTCCGAAAGTAATGATCGCAGATACCCCGTTACTTTTACAAAATTGCTTTACTATTAGCGTACTCTTAATTTATATACAATTTAAAAAAAACTGTCATCATCCCTATTGTGTCCCTTATGTGTATAGGAAAGTTTATTTTATATAATAACTTAACATAATGGTGAACTCGCCGTCCTCACAAAAACGTTTATGAGGATGGCTATTTATGTACCTAATTATGTAACACTTTTTGTATTTTGTACAATAAAATAAAATATATATATATAATAAATAACAAAATAACAGACCAAATTAGTGAATAGGCCAGCTGGTCTGAGACTAGTTACTACCCTACCGACAAAGACGTACCTAGCTTCCGCAAAGCGATTTAGTATTTATGAAATTAATATAGCTAACTATTATAGAAAATCCAAAGGCAAAAATTGTAAGAGAAGGTCAACAACCTACATTATTTAATAACTCATTCAATTTACCTCTCGGATGGTAAAATTATACGAATGTCAAATGCAAATCTATTCCCTTTTACGCTTAAGTAGGTGAGATAATTAACCTTTGATATAACGTACAAATATAATTAAGATACGAGAACTCACCCTCCAGACTGACAAATACGGGTTGAGAGGACCCATGTAGTAAAATGAAAATAATATACCAAAATATCTCGGTAAATAATTGAGTTTAAAAAAAAAACAAAAGGTATTTTCACTTAACCATAAGTGCTTTGTTAACCTTTGTGGTTCGGATGACGAGGTCCTGTGTTCGAAACCTGGGTTGGGCTGTATGAGATGTTGAGTTTTTCTTTCTTTTATGAAATTTTCAGTTGAAAAATTTCTGTCCGGAGTTGATAAGTCGGTGGTGTTAAGTACACCCCCGTGCCTCGAAGAGCACTTTAAGTTGTCGGCCTCGGTCATTATCATTAACATTAGATAGTTTTGCCTATCACCTGCCCACCCGGCGAGCTGGTTGAACAGCGTGGTGGAAGAGGGAGGGAGGTCTGGCTCTGTAGCAGGCCGTTAAAATAGGATGATATTAGGTACATATAATAATTATCTCGGTAGGGAGGTACCTAAATAAATGTTTTGTTAAAAAAATTCAGTTGTCTGTAAAGTCGATAGTTGAACGTGACAACGTCTAAGAAAATACTGATAAAATGGTTGCATTTTTCAAAAGAAAAAGTTCGTTTTTCTAAAATACTGTTTAATAATCTTCATAGACCAGAATATTTATCTTGTAAATTTAGGATTTAAAAAAAGTTAGGATATCCAAACACCAAGTCTTGAGCCATACAAATGTAAACTATTTTTTTTTTTGACTTGCCCTTGACTACAATCTCATTACGTAGTAATCTCTTAAGTCTAAGATGGAAGAGGATTAACTTGTTACGAGGAGGAAAAGGGTAACTAGCCACGGCCGAAGCCTCCCACCAGCAAAATCGACGATAGTAATACCATAATCCATAATGATACCATAATCGACGGCTAATAGGCGGCGAAACTTCGAAGGAGTTTCCGGACTTCTTCTTCTTCAGAACTTCGTCTTCCATGTGGACGCAGTCGCGGGCGTTTGTGTGTCTTATTATATGTTGAAAAGTTAATTACAGTGTGAATATGTGGTCATAATGAATGCCAACTATGCGTCAACTTTACTCATTAGCGGAGTCGGCAGTGACCGTCGCGCTCATACAACTTTGTTGATCTAACTTTACAAATGTTCAACTTTTATGACGCTATCATAATATCTCGCTATTTTTATGTTCATGCGTTTATATTGGTAATGAAAGTTGTGAAGCATGAACCAGTAGAGGCTAGATCTTCGTTATTTTATCTCTTACATCTCTCCTCTAGCATGTGACCAACAACATATCTTTTTTTTTAATGTAGTAGGCTTACGCTTGACCATCATCTAGCCTGATGGAAAGCAATGATGAGGTCTAAAATGAAGCGCGATTGCCTTGAAGGTGCACAAATTGTAGGTGTCAGGAAACACAGACGCCGGAAGGGCCCGGCGTTCCATATTTTAGCAGTTCTTATTAGGAACGTGAAGATATTTATCTCGTGAAGATAAATAGAAAAAATGTCCTTGATGAAATTTCTATGAATTGGCCAAAAAAATTATATTACAATTATGTATTAAGACAGTTAATTTTCCTACACGATTTGATACTGATTTAATAAATGTATTTTTTTTTAATTTTATTGAGGATCTGGGCCTGTAACCATGTGGCACGTCGATTCTATTTCTACAAACGCTAACGGGTCAAAAATTAAAAATGTATGGGATTGACATTCGTTATGGTCACGTGATCAAGTAATCGATCGGATCTGTCATTCCCAAACATTTTTTTTTATTTTTCGATGCGTTAGCGTTTTATTTGTTATTCTCTACAAGTTAGCCCTTGACAATCTTATCTGATGGTAATTGATGATGCAATCTAAGACGGAAGCGGGCTTTATAAAATGAGGTCTGTCTATTGCAGGCTCTCGTTGTATAGCTTGGCAACTTCATTCGTAACACTCCTAATGGTCCGCGCGGGCCGGGGGCCAGTAGCGATGAATGAAAAACCCACGACTGATGCACCTCACTTCCCAGCACGCACAATTTCACACCAGACTTTCCCCCCGTCGCCCGCATATTGCCAGCTATAGTACAGATATTTTAGAAAAATAAACAGATAGATAAAAGGCATATTACTATTCAGAATATAACCGGTTCTTATGAACAAAATTATGTGAAACATGGCAACCATCTTCGTCGGCATCATGTTCATATTATAGTGGCATAATTACTCCACATATTATGTCGCTTTGTTCCTAATTCGCTACTCTAATATAGTTCTTATTATACACGTGATTAGGAACCAGGTTAGCTTGAACATTACAACAATAACACGTATGTGGATAAGTAGTCATATTTCAGTAATTGCATTGAATCAACAATGACATAGGGTCAGCAAATAAAGTTAGCAACAAAGATTAGCAAGTTGGTAAGCACTTTTACCCGTAAAAATACGGGGATAATATATAGCCTATAATAGCCTTCCTTAATAAATGGGCTATCTAACACTGAAATAATTTTTCAAATCGGACCAGAAGTTCCTGAGATTAGCGCGTTCAATCAGAAAACAAACAAACTCTTCAGCTTTATAATATTAGTATAGATAATCTGCAGTTTGAAGTTTTTGAGTGGTAGATTCGCTAGTTGCTAGGTTTGACTTCCCAAAGATGCCTGTAATTGATGAATGAATTCGTTTTGAATTAATTAACTAGCGAAGTGCCTCTGATAACGTAGCCTTCCATTGGTGAAAGAATTCTTCAAATCGATTTAGTGTTAGGTATATGCGTGAAAGCTTAGGTAATAAACAGGCATATAGGTAGGTAATAATGATTTTAAACTAGATTTTTATCCAAAAAAAGAAAAAAGACGAGAGCGTCAACTGTCGTAGGTATAGAAATTTTCACATTCGGAAAATTTCAAAATAAAATCCGTTTGTACTACATTTTGAATGTTTCTTTTTTCCTTAATTTAATGGCAACCCTGTTTGCAGCAATTTGTAATGGAACACGAATAAGTATAGTACAAATGCAATTAGATTGGTTGCAGTTACTAGGTATTTTACGCATTTACTGCATTGCTACGAGTATAAATATAGGTAAGAAAAACAATTAAAGTTGGAACTACCTACTTGTTATTCGTAGTACCTACCTACTTTGATGTCTTGTCATATTACATAGAAATGGTCCTAATGGCCTGGTCATAGTGAATAGCATCACAACGAGACCACTAAAAAGTTACCGTTTTATTGGTACGTGGAAAAAATGAAAAACTGCGTTTATTTCAACATTATGCCACACATCACAATTTTTCTAGTACACCCAGGACTATACCCTGTGAAGAATGGCATAACCTAGAAAATGGCCCCTGCTCAGCATACTTAATGCTACATGACATTTTAAACACAGCACAATATCTCTTTTCTACTAGAAAAATGTATGGGAATGACAAATCTTGATCACGTGTCCTGTTTATCAACAGGACACGTGATCAAGATTTGTCATTCCCATACATTTTTCTAGTTTATGAAGCGTTAGCGATCGTAGAAAGAGAATCGACATGCCACTTGGCTACATGTTGCGATGTTTGACTACGTCGGCTATTGGATTTTTCGCTTTCGGTCACAATTTCATACAAATTATTGTTCAGTCATCGTAAAGAATCCACTTTTTGTCACATATAATATTCAGCGAAAGCCAATGAGGTTTTTAACGCACAAAGAATGCGATACAGCCATCAGTGGCGTAGCTAAAAGGTAATCAAGGGCATATAAGAAAATGGAGCCCCAATACTATCTAAACTGATTAGGTTTTATTAAGTAAAAATATTCATCAGCTCATTTTCTTTTTCGAAATCGTCTTAGTTCAGTTCGGTCGCGATTTTCTGGTTAGGGTTCGAGGGCCCCCTAAGCTTGAAGGTCCCGGGGCACTGCCTAACCCCTGGGTAGTTACGCCATTGACACCCATATTAGCATTTATAGACCCATAGACCGCGCCAAACTTCGAGTCGTTTCTGAACACAAACAATAAGTAGGTATAGTTGACACAGAAAAACATATCCCAGCGGGCTTTCAGGTTATGTCAGAGCGGACTTGAACTTTGGCGCATACTATACCTACTCGTAGGCATTAACGTATGTAGGATTATTTCCTAGGGTGGGCCCAGGCCCACCTTAAGGGGCCAGCCCCTGACATACCGCTGATCAGAGTCGACACTCATTATAGAAATATCGTACACAATGTTTGTCGACGGTGGCCTCTGAAACGGTACGACGATTTTATTGATTTTTCTTTGTATATTTTGTATTTTGGCGTCTATCATAGAATTTTAAATCGATAGCCAAGAATTTTAGGATAGGCACTAACCATTCTAGGGTGGGCCCGGCCCACCCGGCCCACCACTATATACGCCTAGGTAGTAGTAGCTTGTAGGTAGCCGTCGTTCTCTGAATTCATTGATCAAACCACCTATGGGATACTCCTCGTAAGAAGATGTGATACTAGATTAATTTGCTAACTCCATTGTTCTCTTACTTCCAGGCTCGAAGCTAGCCACTGTGGAGAATGTGGGAGTGAGCGGCTGCAAGGAGGACGCCAAGGAGTGCGTACTCAAAAGGAACAGCAATGTCACCATCAGCCTCGACTTCGTGCCCTGTAAGTCTATCATCACACTATTTTAATAGCCTGGCACCATTGGAGAGGGGATTCGCGCTTATGAAGAACTATTCACCGCTTGTTTTTTTCTTTATTTTTATAAGTTAGCCCTTGACTACAATCTCACTTGATGATAAGTAATGCTGAAATCGAAGACTTGCAGGTAAACTTGTTAGGAGGAGGATGAAAATACACACCCTTTATGGTTTCTACACATCGTACCGGAACGCTTGGCGGTAGGTACGTTTTCGCCGGTATGATTGTAGCTACAGCCGAAGCCTCCCACAAGCCAGAACTGGACCAATTAAGAAAACCTCAATCGGGGGATAGAAACCAGGACCTCCGCCTTGTAAATCCACCGCGCACATAGAAAAACATTATTTTAGTCATGAAAGCTTTTTAAAAAATTATATATAGCTTCCTGTTTTAAATAGATATTTTCAAGATATCGTGTTATTAGAGGCGACCCGCGACATGCACTATATGCCCATCAGTGGGCTCTTCATGGACCAATGTGTGTCTGGAAACCCTCGAAACTTTATTACCTATTAAGTTTTCGTCTTTAAGTATCACCATACAATCAAAAAGCATGTAAAGTGTAAACTAAGTCTACTTGAAATAAATGTTGAATTTAACTTGCTAAAGTGTTTTTCAGACAGCATGGGTACGGTGACAGTCGTCTGTATGACATTCATAATACGTACTATTATCGTGAATCGCGGCAAACTTTCAAGAGTGAAACGAACTGTCACCCGCACCATCCTACATAAAACGAACTTTAAGCCTAAACTCTTTCACATCAACACCTTGACTTCCAGCGGAGGACGTGTCCAGCCTGCAGACGGTGGTGCACGGCATCATCATGAACCTCCCGGTGCCGTTCCCTCTGCCTCAGCCTGATGCCTGCAAGGACTGCGGACTCACTTGTCCTCTCAAGGTATACCTACCTTCCAACCTATTTTTTTTATTTCAAAAAATCTTTTGTAGTTATGGGTGAAGGTAGGTACTCTTCCATAACAAGACCCCCAAGACTGTGATATACCTGCCATAAGTTAAAGTAAAAAACATTTGCCTAGTCGCGGTTTCTACACCATTGATGAGTTTCTTAATGATAAAGGAGCTTGGAGGCCATTGGATCATCTTCCACCTTCACACAGGAAGTAAAACTATGAAAAATTGTAGTATTCTTATCAATTGTATATTATAATACTGTATGATTTTTTAAAAGAGCAACTGTCGAGTTTCTTCTCAGCAGAACCAGCCTTCCGAACCGGTGCTAGAATCTTTACAAATAGTCTACTGACGTTTTAAAAGTGTTTGTAAACTGAGCCTACTTGAAATAAACGATTTTGATTTTTTTTTATAAAACTTCTTTACGCAGGCTTGACTTTACGTATTTGGTAAATACGTTACGAAAAGTGTAATCAGGCGAGCCGAACGGACGTTGACAGGGAGAACATAATGATATGATAACTCTTGTAACGTTCATTTTATTGGTATCAATTTAAAATGATCGGGAAAACCAGTGGCGTAGCTAGGTTACCAAGGGCCCTGATGCAAAAAATAATTGGGCTCCAATACGATCTAAACTGGTTAGGTTTTGTAAGTAAAACTTACTAACTTTTAACTTTATCGTCAGCTCTTTTACGTTTTCGAAATTTTCAAAGATCAGTTCCAACGCGAAGTTAACGATCGAGGGTCCCAGTAGCTTGAGGGCTCCAGGGCATTGCACCGCCCTGGGTAGCTACCTACGCCATTGGGGAGAGCACAAAGTCCTCTGAGGCACGGGCAAGGAAAGTAAGAACGGGTGTTTAATGCTAGCCACTCGCAACCAACACACGATCAGTTTTATCGGATGTCCTGCCGTTAGCGCTGCAGGCACGTGAATTTATTGGGTGGTGAATGGCTAGCATAAGATAGGTGGAGTAATCTGTACCTACCCTACAAACTCTAGTCCTGTAATGCGTTCCCAAATTATCGTTTCCCCTGCGTACTTTCGTACAACTTTGCTGATAAACGCTAACTTTTTCACTTACCAAATATCCATTATGGAGCATTATGGTCTATCACAATTTCCATTCTATTAGAACTACAAAATCCTTAATAGAGAAAACTTTTTATTAATATCCTAAATAAAAGAAAAACACTGCACAACTCACGTGATTATAGGCGAAGTATGCTCGTAATTTTGAACCCTTAGTCATAATCTCTCTCTTTAATTAAGTTCTAAAACATCATCATCGTTATCAACCCATATTCGACTCACTGCTGAGCTCGACTCTCCTCTCAGAATTAGAGGGGTTAGGTCATTAATCCACCAGGCTGGCCCAATGCGGATTGGCAGACTTCACACACGCAGAGAATTAAGAAAATTCTCTGGTATGCAGGTTTCCTCACGATGTTTTCCTTCACCGTCTGAGACACGTGATATTTAATTTCTTAAAATGGACATAACTGAAAAGTTGGAGGTGCATGCCCCGGACCGGATTCGAACCTACGCCTCCTATCAGTCTAATTTCTAAAACAGCTCGACATTCACAGGAAGATAAAAGAAAGAGGTCAATAAGCAACATATAGGCAAGTCGCTAGGTTTTGAGAGATTTGTGAAAAACGAATTACATGCGGATAAAAAAAAATTTAAATAAAACTAAATTTTTGAAGTCTATTAATAAAATTGTTTACCTAATTGATTTTATTTAAAATGCATCCCTATTTCAGGCTGGAAGTAAAGCGAGCTACCAATCCACGCTCCCCATACTCAAATCCTATCCCAAAGTGAAGGTGGAAGTCAAATGGGAGCTCCAAGACAAGGACGGCGAAGACCTGGTCTGCATCATCATACCGGCTCGACTCAACTAAACCAATACTTCGATCATAAGGACTTCTATTTAAATACTTGGACTGCAGTTTAATAAAACGTGTCTGTTTTGGATGAAAAGATTAGTTAATTATGTGATTATTTAAGATTAGCTGACACCGCGCGGTTCCCGTTCCCGTAGGAATATGGGGATAATATATAGCCTATAGCCTTCCTCGATAAATGGGCTATCTAACACTGAAAGAATTTTTCAAATCGGACCAGTAGTTCCTGAGATTAGCGCGTTCAATCAAACAAACTCTTCAGCTATGTAATATTAGTATTAGTATAGATAACATTGTAGCAATTTTATTCATGAAACAGTGGCGGCATTAGGAAGCGCCAAAGGGGGGACAAAAATAATTTACAAGTTTTCAAAATACGAATTTTCTTCCGTATTCTATTTATAGCGAGAAGGTACTCATATTTTGCAATTTTTGGAGGGTTTTTCTTTTCATGACATTCGAATCTCTTTTTACTCTTTTGTAATTAGTGTCTTAAAGAAGAGCTTTTGTTGAAGTTAAAAGTTCGTGTATTTAATATTTTAAGAAGTATTCTTTGTTCTCATTGCTGTTTTTCTGTACCTAAAAATTTCATAATTAAAACTAAAAGCATTTAAGTTTAATTATTATAAGTTTATTGTACCTACTAAAGAGCACGTACACGGATTGTGTGTTTATTTAAAAGTAGACGTAGCAATATCTGATAACTAGCTGACGAATTGGAGTCGAACTCTGGACCTTACGGTTCGTAGCTAAACCAGCTAACCACAGGACCAATGAGGCAGATTTTAAAAAAGGCATTTCATCTTAAATCAATTTAGATCAAGACCACAGTAGCATCCACAGACTGATCAAACCATTTATTTTGACCTTTCCTCATAGAACGAATTTATAAAGGTTGAAAGTATGTCATGCTTCTACCATTCCTCAGTACATAATTATTGCTGCGTCTATGATATTATAAAAAAAATTGTCTTGCCTAAGTTGTTCACCAAAGTTTCGTAAGATATTTGTACATCACATAATAGAGATAAGTATAAAATTATCAAAAATCTAATGACTTTCATTTATTTCTATTATTTCCAAATTGAGAATCGAGCTTCTTCTTCCGAAACCCCCTCCCCAAACCCCCTTTATAAGCGACTAGCCGACGCTCCGCGGTTTCACCCGCATAGTGCTCGTTGCCGTGAGAATACGGGGATAACATATAGCCTATGCCACTCACAAATAACGTGGCATTCTAGTGGTATGAGAATTTTTAAAATCGGTTCAGTAAATCTAGACATTAACCCCAACAATACTGCTTAACATGCTCTCCAAGGCTGAGAACTGAGAAGTTCTTTGAAGACATTTTTCAATATTTCTTATCTCAATCCAAGACCTGGTCATCCGAAGCCATATAGGCTAAGCACTGAACCTACGAAGCGCCAAGTAAAGTAAGTTAGATATAAAACAAATTTATTAATAAAAATATTTTATTACAATAGCCTTAAATGTAGGTAGGTATAAAAATACTAAAAAACAGATCATACCAAACTAGATTTTATATTCACTAGTACTATGTGTACATGTCATATTAGCACAGGGTTGATGTGATTATCACTTTTGCTTTCTTTAAGTGCACAGATTAAAGAATAATTCGCAGATAGAGCGTATGGAACAAGGCAGAGATGCTGCCATTTTAAGTACAAATTCAAAAACGAATACATTCATACGAAGCGTCGCGTCAGTAATTTTCAATATTATTCAAGAAAAACGGCGTCTTATGTTAATTAGCATTAAAAAAAAATGGAGTATTTTTATAGGTAATTTTTGATTATTAGTCTACTATGATATTAATTTACGTAATTGTTGTTAGTGTTACTAGTATAACCGGATGTCAAAGAGACACATGACGTTTGTTTTATTTATGGGTTTCACCGGCCTTACCTTGCATTCTGTATCATTCTTTATTCTGTGTTTATGTACAAAAAAAGGTTTTATAGTTCTTCTATTTCCGGAAGATGGTTTTGTGTGTGTGTGTAACGTAAAGGAACGTAAACACAGTAGAAACGCGTTGTCATATTGACTGACTTAATTCATTTATTATGTTATTACTGTTGTAACTTTAAACTCAATATTCAAAATTTAAAGTTATAAATATTTCAGATTGCCACAAAAATATTTTCTACAAAAAACAATTCCTACTACACCCCAGGCGAGGCGAGGCGGTCCGAGTCAGAGGCGATATAATGCGTTTCCCTTAGAGTGATAGTAGGACACGTACGATATCGAAACCCGTTTATCAATAAACCGATGTTAAGCAACTATTAACAGACACTTGATAATATTTTAATGTTTTTGCATTGCTAACGTCCTTTACGTCTTACGATATATTACACCCGATTTTCAAAGCGAAACCGTCTCACGAAAATAGAAAAACGTACGTATGTACGTTTATTTCTATATATCTTTAAAAACTGCGAGTATTTAATAAACATACATAATACTTAATATTTAATTAGTTTTCATTTATGTTGCTTTACCTATATCATCGTTTTCACTTAAGAAAGTTACCTATTACATATTGTCTTGACTAGTTTTTCCTATTCTTACATTAATTACATGAAGTGTTTTTAAACTATTAACTTATCTATTTATTTTAATTCATTCCATGAAATTAAATATGTAAATATAGGTATTATTCCATTGATCTTTCATATTGTTATTATAACAAATATCAAAACAAAATATTTCCCAATCAAAAATATTGTTTCCAGCAATATTTTTTTCTAATATCTTTTAAATTAATTTTGTCATATTTCAGTCAGTTTCCAAAAAAAACCTTTATAAATTAATGAGTATGTATAACAATTTGTCATAAATCTCTTCATACTCGAGCAATATTTTGAGGGATACAAATATAAAAGTTTAGCAAATGTTATTACAAAACGAATTATCACTTTTTCTTAATAGATCCTTTACATCTACAACAAAACTGGCCATTTTTATTCTTCTTGAAATGCAGATTGAATTCCTGTTTAAATATCTTTCGATACATAGATTCTTTGACAATTGTTACATCGTCTTTACTACATTCTGTTACATACATGTCATACATTTGCTTAATGCTCAAATTTGACTCTAAATACTGTTTTTTTCTAGAAAACTGTTTAATAGGCTTCGAATCTGTTGTATTGAACGACATTATGTGTTTCCTGACTCTATCTTTGACGTCAGCGGACAAGGAATGAGCGCTCGCTTCAGACAAACCCCTACCGTCAGGTTTAGGTAAATTCATATCAGATTTACCTATATGCACATTATAAACTGGTTTCTGAGATATAGACAACGTACCTAAATAGAAATTCTTGCACACAGTATACCGAACCGCTCTAACTAAGAAGAAATATTTGAAAGAATACTTTCTTTTATTATCGCTGTTGATAAGTTTGTTTTTAATAGAGTTCCTTTCGGTAGTGTTTAGTAAGAAATGCTTTTTTTCATTCGCGTTGAGGGAATAGAAGGCTTTGAATATATGTTGTCGATCTACGTCGTTAATTCTCTCACTGCATTTATATCTGCAGGATTTTAGACAATCCTTAGTATTCCTAATATGTCGTTCGGGGACTAACTTACCTCGCCTACTTATGTAGGCTTCACCTCTCTGGTGTTTCTGTTTCCGTACATTGCAGGCCCATTTGTTTGGGTTGGGTATTTGATTGCGTGCTCGCTTCTTCATTGCTACGTCTACAGACTCCACTTTGGTTTGAGAATCTGGTTTGATCCTGGAATTTAAGTTTTAAAATTTGGTTAAACATACAAAAAATACAAAAGACTGCTTCACAAGTAAGAATGACATGTGAAGTCTTTTTAGACTAACAGTACAGTTTATATAACACAAATTTTATATAATGTGGTTGTGGATTTTTAATGTGCGGTGAGACTAATATCTTAGTATTCCATGGATTCACCATGGAATGCTAAAATATTCGTCTCACCACACATTAAAAATGGTGCTGGGTTCATTGTGTGGTAGAGAGAAAGACATTATGGAATCATTTGTGGTAAGGCCCCAGGTTGGAGGAACAATTACACAGGGATGCTGCTTAAAAACTTAAAAACTCACTGACTTCCATGACTGATACTTACTCAATCTCTTTCTCATTAACAATCGGCATGTTCGCTTCAACCTTTGCTACAACACATTGATTATCTTTCAAAAACGCCTCATACTCGCCGTAGAACTGGTGCTGTAAAGTGTTGGTCAGCAAGTGCTGCTTGAACATTGGCACTTGCGGCAGAATCACATGCGACGTGATCTGCAGTTGTTGGCTCATGTCACCTTGCAACACCTGCAAGCAAGATCACCATTAACAACCCATATTCAACTATTTTTGAGCACGAGTCTCCTCTCAGAATGAGGGGTTAGGCTAATGGCTCACCACCCTGGCCCAATGTAGATTGGCAGACGTCAAACAAAACTACTGTCAAGTTATAAAATCACTATTGTAGAATTGTAATTTGTATGACCACCTTGTACATAATCGATATGCTGCCAACCAATTTTATATTTATTTTATGTTTTTGGCTATGGCTAATCTTATGGTGAGATTAACCATGTACACAGGAGATATTATAGTACACAAGTGCACTCTCTATTCCCTCACTTCCATAGTCAGATAAGACAACAGACCCACACAACCAGAGAAAGATCAGATGCATAACTGACAGCTTTACATGCTCATATACAGGGGTAAACCAACACAGCCAACTTCCCAACTCGAGGCTGCTATTAAGATTATTCTCATCATGAAAATACCACCTTGTATATTTAAGTGTATTAAGGTAAATTAAAAAAACATTAATAATTTCCATTTTTACCTGCGACTGCATTTGCGTCTGCAATGGCTGAACATTCTGCAGATGTATCTGCTGACATGACATAACTGTTTGGTTCTGCGATATCAGGTGCTGGTTCTGAATATCGTGTATATGAGATGAGACTGGTATGTGGAGAGATTCTGATGTTATGCTCTGCTGGTAGGAGACCTTCCCTTGCGACTGCAGCGATGGGTGTATGGAGACAGATGGTGGGTACACTTGTACTATGTGAGGCAAGCTCGCCGGCACTTGCATTTGATCCATTTTATTTAGTTCTGAAAATATTATTTTACATTTCATAGCATTAAGTATGCCATAGATATCGTAAGTACATGTTAGTTTTAGAATATGCCAATAATACTCTGAATAAGTAATAGTAGGTACGTAATAAAAAAGTAAATTAAACTTACTATCAAACAATTGTGAATTAAGAGTTAATTCTCGTAACTTTCATTGAATATCAATTTTTTTTTTTGCATGAAATTATTTAGTAATGCAACATAATATCCAATTAAAAAATATTGTAAGCATACCTTCGTAAATGCCTTACTAATAATCCGAAATAGTGAAACGAATAATTACTATATTTACAAATTTATTTTAATTTGCCACGGTTCCATCTCATATCCAAAACAAAACAATATGGCCGACGGACGCTTACAGACTCAATAAAAATATAAACTTCAAATTATAATGTTGCCAAATGAAAATAACAGAAAAACCGGTAAAACAGAATTAGTAGATAATAATTAAGTCTAATTAAAAACTGCCTTGTTCGTCCAGTAGTTAGCATATTATAAGTAGATTCAAATCAGGCCCTTGAAATGATTCCTAAGTCGAACGAAGAAATTAATTAAATAAAATGTAAATTTCCGGAATTTCTCAGTAGAAGCCTAGATTGGGCGTTTGATCGTCTTCCGATTCCATGAGATTGATATTTGTCACGGTCATTATCAAAAACCCTCACTCTGTATCACGGTGGTCAGGTGTTATAATAAACAAAAACAAATCATTGTGTAAAATCTTTTTTATTCATAAAATATAGAGTTTGGCTAATGAAAGTACAGACTGAAATCACCCTCCAAATTTTAAAAAAATCTGAGTAAATCCTGAAAATTATAGCGCAAATATTGGAATAACTGAGTATAATACTTATTTATAGGTAGTAAAGTATTCACGAACAATAAAATTATTTAAACAAATTATTAAAACGCATGTTTTTTAATTTTTTTTTAATATGGCGGGCGGTTTCGATCGCTACTTTCATTAGCCAGACTCTAAAAGTAAATATTTTATATAAAAAAATCTATAACGTAAAAAAATTGGAAATATATAACAAATATTTATAATATATTTAAATGCTGTATTTAAATGAAACCTAATGTTTATAAAAACCATCGCGATTTAAAAGCTAACCTAAGGATTTTAAAACATAGGCTACTTTTCATCCCGGAAAAATCTATGGTTCCCCTGGGATTTGTGAAAAACTGAATTCCACGCGGATGAAGTCGCGGGCGTCTGCTTGTTTTATATAAGTCTTATCCAGGAAACAAAAATAAAACATTGTAACAATTTTTTTTATTCATAAAATATAAAAAGTAAATATTCTTAAAAAAATATAATATAACAAAAAAAATATATGGAAAATAATAATAAATATTCATAATATATTTAAATGCTGTATTCAAATGAAAACTTGATGTTTGTATTAACCATTGCAACTAAAACGTAACCTAGGGGTACCCAGCGCTTTTATAAAGTTCTATAGGTAACCAACGTACCTACGAATTATTTCCCCAAACTTCTTTTCTATCTATTTTCCCAATCCATTATTGATGTCAATGCAAATCTATTCGTTGTTTATTATTTAATATATCTATCTTTGTATATCTACATATTTACGCTATCAGCTAGTGACCTTAATAATCAAAACAGTTATTTTGCGCGTTTGTACTATAGGTATATAGCACGTAATATAATACCTACGTAGTTAAGCTAAAAGCTTCTTGCACGAGTAAGTATTAAATATTTGGTTTATCTTCAAATTTTTTCTCTAGGAAATTATAAACATAATCATATACAACTAGCATAATTGCACCGCCCGGCCCTAATCGAAGAACTTTTGGTAGAAGACCCTTGTAAAGAGCTCGAAATCTGCAAAAGAAAATAAACAATCAAAAATCAATAGTCTTATGAAAGTACAATAAAAATACCTGTGTGGAAAACAATGGGGACCATTTTGACGACCTCCATGGCGCAGTGGTATGTGCGGTGGATTTATAAGATGGAAGTCCTAGGTTTGATCCCCGGCCGGGCCGATTGAGGTTTTCTTAATTGGTCCAGGTCTAACTGGCGTGAGGTTTGGCCGTGGCTAGTTACCACCCTGCCTCCGTAAAAAACGTACCACCAAGCAATTTAGCGTTCCAGTACGATGTGGTGTAGAAACAGAAAAGGGTGTGGATTTTCATCCTACTCCTTACAATTTATTCCGCTTCCATCTTAGATAGCATCATCACTTACCATCAGGTGGGACTGTAGTCAAGGACTAACCTGTCAAGAATATAAAAAAAGAAAAAGTGAGGTCTAGACTAATACTTTATAAACATATATTAATTATTAAGTTTGTAGGGGACAATCTCTGAAATTTCTAGACCGATTTTAAAAATTCTACAAACGCCCTGTTTACGTAAACAGGGCGTTTGTTAGTAGGTAATATTATCAAAACGCAACAAAGACTACATATAGACGTACTTAATAATGGCATAGAATCAACTGATACTAATCAACTGGTTTAAAAGTACTAAATATACTACAAACTATAGTGTGTACTATGCACCCAAAATAACGGTTTAGTGGAACTTTTGGTAACAAATTCAGCATGCATAAAATATAAACTTAATATCAATGTATAATAACTATGTTAACTAATTCAAAAAGGAAAACGATACGGAAAACTCAAGACTATTAAAGAAACATAGGAAACTGTCAATCGATGCAAGTATCTATACAAATATTTTAAGCTAATCTAAGCTCCGTATTTCCTCTCCTGTAGAAGGACTTTATAGTTGGCCGTTTAAATGGGGTAATAATGATGATGATATAAAAGTAATAAATAAATCAATCCTTAAAAATCAAAAAGAATAAGGTCAAGTAAATGTGGTCCAAAAATAAACATAAAAGTAGGTACCTGAAATAAAAAGTATTGCTACATCCAACAAATAACTCGAATATATCTTGGATATTAGCCAAATTTACAACAAACAAAAATTAATACGAGAAAGAAAAGCTTACGCAGGTACCTATTAGTGCATTTTTGAAAAGTAAAAAATAAAATTGAGTCTGTATTTACAAATTAGTATCACGTACGATAACCTGAGTCGGTTTTTGGCACAGAGCCACTGTAAAATTGGTAGTTTAGTTGAATGGCACAAAATATGCGTACATTACAATTTTAGCGTAATCCAATGCTACACTTTCCGAAGATAAGCCGTTGATAAAATATGAACATTGGTATAATTACAATTTTACGTTAAAATACTCTAACTGATCCGATATGTTGTGCAAAACATATTATATGAATCATTTCTGGGCCCATGACAAGAAAGTTTGCAGAATATCTCACCAGAATTAAAACTGGTATAGTTATTCTAGTGTAGTTATTTCAGTATATTGGTAGAGTTGCTAATCATCATTTTAAACAGAGCAGACACACAGAGAACTTTCTAGAAAATATTATATAGGTAATAGGTACACGCCTACACTTATACGGCAATAATAATTATGATATAAGTTGTACGAGTTAATTCTGTTTATAAAACATTCTAGAACAGACCTACAGAACTTGATAGAAAATATAAATATCAGGTGCCTAAATACCTGCAACTCTTGTCAGGTTATGATTTAATATATAGGTACCTCAATCTGTTGTCTTACTACATAATCGTCAAATTAGCTGATATCCTTGAGAGGAATATTGCGTTAATTAAGCGTCTCTTTAGATTTTTGCTAACTTTTACCCAAATGCAAAAACGAGAATGCAAATCTCATGCGACTCTGTTATTATTGTCACAACAACTTTGATGGCATCAGTATACAAACACGAGTACGTAATTTAAAAATAAGTATTTATGTATACTATACAATTTACGATTTATTTTAATGAACATTTAGAAAGTCTACCAAAATTACTATCATGTTATATACAAGTAGTAATGTTCAAATTTCAACTAACTTACTAACACGAGATATTTTTACGCCTATTTACTGCGAGGCTTATGATTACGAACAGGAAAACTATTCATAGTTTCAACGTAATAGTGTTTTACATTCATCTATAATTTTTCCTTGCACACAACATTGAATAAGGTACTGTAGGAAAAAACTGTACAATAACACGTAACTTCTTAGATAATATTATTGTCTCAAATCAGTACATTCATTATTATTAATAGATAGGTATAGGCTCTGTCGGGGGATGATTTAAATAAATGAAATGCAATTTTTAACAACAACTAGTTCATAGTAGATTTACTTGGGAAAGTAATGGAGTAAGTAGGTAGGTAGGTATTTTACACTATCGATATCGGAAATTAATTAATTACTACGTTCAATCAAGAAATGAATATCACTATAAATATTTTATATGTCCCTACAACTGGTTTATAGCGGCTATAGCTATTATTATGAAATAACTGATGAACGTCTTGCCAAATTATATGACAATATCATAAACTGGTATCCATAACAGGTACTTGTTCATAGTACAAGGAATGTCCTAACTAATTTATAATAATTCAGTAAGCATTATTTAGTTATTAGGATATTATTATTACCTTTGAATACATTAACTATAAAAATAGCCTTGAATATAATCAAAAGTTACATTACGATAAACAAAATATGCCGGCACTTACCCCTCCTCTTTATACACTAATGCTATTGTTCCCGTCGTCGATCTATATTTGATGACACCCGGCGTTGGCTGCGGTCCTTGGATCCGACTCTTTGCGACATCAAACGGTATATTAACGCAAGAACCGAGAACTCCCGACGTAAAGCCAAGAGTCACTTTCCGTCCGAATTCTAAAAGTGGATCCTGCAACATCAATAATTTTAAATGGAAAATCTTGCGCGATAATTAAATATAGACTAAGCTAGATTTCTGATTAACTATAACCAATTATTTTTTATATAATTATCAAGACAAACATTTGTCTTAATTCAACGGTGTTATTCAATCAGCAACATATGGTTCTTGTTTTGTATTTAAACTTTATTTGCATTACGCAAATTTTAATAATCAACTACAGTTCGTTTTATGTAGGATGGTGCGGGTGACAGTTCGTTTCACTATTGAAAGTTTGCCGCGATTCACGATAATAGTACATATTATGAACGTCATACAGGAAACCGTCACCGTACCCATGCTATCTGAAAAACACTTTAGTAGGAGAACAAAACGGTGAATATTGCGTCAGCATTTAGTTTAACATATATATAATGATAATGATTGAGCCTTTAAAGTATTCGCAAATGTTAAATACTCAAGGAAAGTAAATGATACTCGTATACGTTGTAAGAGGAACACTTGAAGGTTATCAATGTTTTTTTAATACGTCAGCATTATTTATTGATGCCAGGAGCCAGTAAATAATTGAACAACTTTCAACCTTATCACGTAGCATTTAATTTACTAATGCTGTTACTAATTGTATATCGCAAATATTTGTTTGTATCGTTTTCCAAAGTTTCCTTAAAAGTGTAAATAAATAACAATACGAGTATTTATATGAAAATAATCAAGAGTTATTTGTAGAAACCAAAGTCGTTAAGTAAACCGGTTGAACTGTTTACTTAACTACTGCTACGTAAGTAAAATTGTTGGAATAAGACTAATCGGTTCAATAGATTGTGAATTTGTTTTACACAGCATTGCTTGAACAAGCTTGTGATTAAAAACCCTGGATACTATAAAACTAGTAGGACATATTCCGTCAAATTTAAATGAACTCAATAGTGCAATAAATTTAGAACAATCGGTTTAACAAGTAAATTTTCAAATTTGCCTTCTTTTATTCGTTATTTTTAAATAACCGTTTTATCGTATAGTTAAGTGCTGATAACCGAGAAAACAAACATATCATTGTATCTCATAACTGATAACAACAGCTACATAATATGCAAACAAATATCTATTATTTATATAATATACATTCACTCAAAGTTACGGAATCAATATGATAACGTCATCAAACACAACAATAACTGTATAATAATAATTTCTATTATTATGTTCAGTAAATAAGATTGTCTAGTTCTCATTTTAAGTTGTGGCTACCAAAATTGGAATAAGAAGTATCTCTCATAGAAAGAAGAATATTTGAACCCTTAAATAGAGCGAAGGCTGATAATGAAGATAGTACCTTATTATTAAAATATTTTTTGCTGTGTAACTTCATAATGCTTATCAGTTACTACTAAATTACTTAATAAACAAACAATATACAGATCTGCATATTGTTGAAGACAAATATTAATTAAAGAAGCTACCACAGATAATATGTTTTATCACGCTTGGTAAAGAAACAAGCACTTGACCTTCAGTAAAAAGTAACGCCAATAACAGAAATTTGTTCTGTAAGGTGTAATGATGGTCGCTGTGAATATACCCCAAGATGTTCTGTTTTGTACCCATGACCTTAAACATTGGTGTCACGATCATTGTGCCTATTTATATTTCACTAGCGGACGCCCGCGACTTCGTCCGCGTAAAAATTTATGTAAACTTTTCTACCTCTACCTTACCCTGCTCGTAAACCTACCTAACCCTACCCTACCCTACCCCTACCTTACTCCTACCCTACCTCTAACGCTAACCCTACCCTCCCCCCACCTTACCCCTACCCTAACCCTACCCGTACCCTATCCATACCCTACCTTACCCTACCCTACACTACCCCTACCTTATCCGTACCCTACCCTACCCTACCCTACACTACCCTACCCTACACTTTCCCTAGATTACCCCTACCCTACCCCTTCCCTACCCCTATCCTATCCCTACCCTCAGCAAAATTGGTCCAGCCTTTTGAGCGTGGTGCAATGACCAAAAGACTATAATTTCCCAAGCGACTTCTATGCTAATACTATAAAGAGGTAAAGTTTGTGTGGTTGTTGGGGGTAATCTCTGGATCTACTGGACCGATTTGGAAAATTCTTTTACCAATAGAAAGCTACATTATTTGCGAGTGTCATAGGCTATGTTTGGTCCTCGTATTCACACGGAAATGGGAACCACGTAATTGAAACCGCGGGGCGTCATATAGCGGCATTTCTGCGACTTCCAGAAATTTTGTATTATCTCCGAAACTATATAACTAATTAACATACTGTAAAGGGCAAATCTTATCTCTATAATATCCTTGTGATTATTAAATCATTTATTTTGATAAGGTTTTAAGTTTAGTTGTGTAAATAATGACGTAAACCTTAGTTTAAAATTTAAATAATTTATTAAAGTACTAAAGGTACTATATCTGCTAAAATATAAAAGATAGATATATGGTGTCGCGGACTTTTTTGTAGAACTTTTAAAGGTTCAAAAAGCCTCCATACATTTATTTCAGTTATACGCAATGGTTGAGGCAGCGCATGCGAATAAGTAAGTTTTTCGGTCTGACCTGTAAGAGAAAACCCGCGATATCTCAGTAGTTATATATGATAGAAATATAAAATATAGCCTATAGCACTCCCCGATAACGTAGCATTCTACTGGTGAAAGAATTTTTAAAATCGGTCCAGTAGTTCCGAAGATTACCCCATTTCAAAAAATTGTTACAAACTTACAAACTTACAAACTTACAAACTTTACCTCTTTATAATATTAGTATAGATTAACAACCATGCCCTACAAATCAAACCATAGCAGTTCTGCAAAAATAAGTAAAATAGCACATTTTACCAGGTAAGATGGACCTTCCTTCACATTTTCAAGCTTTAAAAACATTATTTAGGTAGGTATCTATTGCGTAGGTTCATTGGCCTATAGTGTTGAAACTCAGAATACATAGTAGTACAAGGTTGCTGGTTGTACGTTCATTGACACTTGTTCAAGCAATGATGCCAAGGACTAACGATTTCTCGGTAGCTAGACCTATCTTAAAAATATAGTTACCGCCTTGAGTATATGGATGTAAAACACAATAATAATACCTATTCATAATATTCATATTTAAATAATCGTAACTAGGCTACTAAACTATTACTATAGGTATACAATTACGTACCTCATATTCTGGTAAGTATCCCTTAAAACTGTGATAAAATCCGAAATAAACCATGTTGAAAATTCCATTTCTTGCTATAGTGGCAGTAAGTCCTTTATTTAATCCTCTAAAACCAAGTCCGTTCTCTCTTACGATTTGCCGTGTTACACTCCACGTGCTTGGTACTTGTGATGCTAAAGCTTTATTGGATTGCAGGGTCACCTTTACAACTTCGAAAGGATTTACTAAAATAGCTTCTGTTATTCCCGCTCCAAGACCAGCCAGCGAAAATGTCTGCAAATAACAATACACTGATAAAAAATATAAGCAAATAAAGATTTTTAGCAAGGTAGCTTTCGGCCTTTGCCCTCTACTTTAATAATGTCAAGGACATTCCACCATAAGCGTTCTGTCACCTAAAATACCTACTTGACATACATAAGATAATAATTAATAAAACATATTTGATTGCAACTATGTTCGACACCAAGATATCATCACTGTTAAGCGCTACCTTAATAATATTTACCTATAGTTTTCTAATGCACTTACGATGAATAATAAAAACTTTACAGAGCAAAAAGACAGAAACATATTGTATTTATTTTCCGTGTCTACTATTTCTACTAAGACCGTGCAGGAGTCCTCTCCACTCTTGCACAGTCTTAGTAGAAGCTAGCTGCGGTAGAGCTACTATTAACTAACGCTCATGGCATTGCAAAAGTGCTTGCATTATTTACTAAGAGAGTATTTATCCACTTTTATTAAAAGTGGATTATTTCACGGTATCATAGAAGCTAACTTCCAAATCGGCAATAGAGTCACTACATCCGCAAGAGAGTTACTTAATAGTACATCTATTGCCGATTTGGAAGTTACCTTTACTAGAAAGACACGACTTTGGTAACATAGTCAAAACTTACTAGATAATGATAGGTTTAACTTAACCTATTTTGATTAAACTAAACTATAGAATTCAAAATACAATTATTACAATAAGTATGACGTAAGCAAGCTAATAAGTAAATGTTAATTAGTTAACGACTCATTTGGTTGCTAGGCATTAAGCAGTTTTTTACTATCTATCAGCGTAGCGTCAACTCAATAATATCAATAACGTGTTTTCTTATTGTAATTGACCGTAATCTTGGCGATTAATGTTAATATTCTATTGATTTAGTTGTTTAAAAATGTAATACTAATAATATAAAATAAAATACGTAGTTTATTGAGTGCGATAATAACTGATGCCTAGTGGTCCAACGGTTAGCCTATGTGGTGTTAGATTACATGGTCCTGAGTTTTTCGTGCTAAGCTTTTCTTTCTTCTAAGAACAGTGAAAATTCTCAGCCCCGAGTAAGAAAAATGTGTTAAAGTTCATTTGAACCTTTGAAGGACATGGTTAAATAATAAAAATCAAAGCATTTGCGTCTTAGCCCGCCAACCCACAACAGTATGGTGCGTTTAAGCTCCATATCCCCTCCCTAATAAGGAGGTTTGATACAAAGTAAATACATTGCTTGAATAATCTTGTGATTAAAAACCCCGGATGCGTATAAAACTAATATATATGTTAGTAGAGATATTAAATTTTCCACAATCCAAACATATTAATATAGGGAGGCGAATAAGTAAATATCTGCATGAGTTGACATAAAATATTATAATGAAACATATAGAGAAAAGTATAAAAATAAATCTTACTAAAGGAGTGGGTGTGCTAGAGCCGAACATAAAGATTTTTTTATACTGTTCAAAAGTTAAAAACTTTACTGCACGTTTCGGAGTTTCGGCTAAAATTGGCGGCAAAATTCCTTTCCAAAATGAAGTTAATCCTTCGTGTTGATACATTTTTTTCATACAGTCAATAATTCCATTATAATAGTGAGGATCTGAACTCTTCAACGATGATTTATTTGCTTGTAATTGCAATCTCGTTTTAACGAGATCCAGAGGATGCATGATACAGACTTCTATGAATCCCGCACTTCCACCAGCCCCCACTTGCATTGCTGCTTGTTTTAAAAGCTTCTCTAAATCAGGCATAGTTATTGATTTATAAAATAACGCACAAATATTAATATAAATAGTTTCACAATAATACTGTTACGGTACACATTCCGCAATAAACGCTCGACACATACTGCTTTACTTTGTCCAGCAAATATTTTAAAAATACTCTAAATTTGCGCCTTCTTTCTACTATATCGGTCTCACTCTAACATGACCGAGATTGATTAGAATAATCTGTAAATTACCGGTTTTTTCAAAAGATTATAAAATGGCAACATCTTTCATCAGTCAAATTACAACTGTCAACCAAAGTGTCAAGTGGTGTCAAAAGTGGAAAGTTGTTTCGACAATTTTTGGTTAAATAATTCGGAAAAATGTTAAAAAAAACAACAATCATGCTTGTAAATTTGCGAAATTAATTTGAACCTCAATAGTTTAATGTTAATATTGTGTAAACAGTGCTCTCAAAGAACAATAGATGTCAATAAAGTCTGTTTTCGCGTATACACTGTCATCCAAAATGGCAGGGAAGACGAAGAAGTTGTGTTTGGACATTAGCTGATGTGAGATGTGAATAGTGAAAAGTTACCATTGACAGTGTTGTGTGGGTGTGAGTTGAGCGCGGAAATGCGGACATAGCGCGTACAATGGGTTCGCAGACTTTAGAGATACTACGCCAGGGTATATGGGCATCATTAACTGGCGGTTGGTTCTACGACCCTCACCAGAACCTATTTTGCAACACAGTACACCTATACATCTGGCTGTTCTTGCTATGTCTCCCGTTTTCCGTGTACCTGGTAAGTTAGAGTAAACAGTCAGGTTATTTGTGACTTGTGTATGAAATCAGGTCACTACTGTTACAGTTTGTTATTGTTGCCTCACAAACACAAACACACATGTATGTGTGTGTAACAACCGAGCTTTGGATTTTATTACATAGATACCTACACTACAATATTTTAAATTAAAACCAAAGGTCCTCTTTTTAAAACAAAACATGTTTCCTGTTATTGCAGTATATGTTTTGGGTTTTTCCAGGTCATAATATTTATCATCATGAGCATATTATAATTACCCACTCCAGGGCCAGGCCTCCCTCCTTTTGGGCAAATAAAGATTTTTAAAATCACAACATGTATTAAAAAAATAGTACTGCTTTCAATTTTAAAAATCGCTTTCTATTGTAATAATCAGTATGGTATAAGCACAAAGTCAATTATATAGGAGAGACAAGACCTGTGTCTTACAGTGTCATACATAATGCTGATAACGGTGATGAATTGGATGAAAATACTGACATAGTTTTGTCTTATTCTATAATTCAGTTAAAACTACAAGAGTCAAAGAAATGCTGCCAAGATAATTAATATTATAAAGGACTAAGTCTGTGTTAAGAAAAAAAACACCTTATTTTTGTCTTTTACACAGTATTTTTACAGTTATTTGGATATCACTTGTCTGGCAAAGCAAAGAGAGATTAATATATTAGCATTCCATGGATTTACCATCATTATCATTATCAGCCAATGGACGTACACTGCTGGATGGACCTCTTGTATGAACTTCCAAACACAAGTCTCAAGCCGCCAGCATCCAGCATCTCCCTGCAACCCATTTGATATTCTCGGTCCATCTAGTGGGAGGCTACATAGTTCAAATAGGAGATTTACCATGTAAAAATTAAATAATGAAACTTTACAAAGTTACAGGGAATCAAATTACTATGTGATTCATATGATAAACAAATGTAACTGCTGTGTCAGTATTTGGCATAAAAACAACATTACCATTTGTGTAACATGAGTAATGAATATCAGGCTGGTGTCATATTACTCTGCCTTCCAGTGATCAATGGCTTTATTCATATTTAGGTATAATCTCTTTTATTTAATGACCAGTTAGTGATTAACTGCAATTTAACCAGTAGGCCCAAAATTCCATATATTAGAAGATTCCTATTAATAACAATCTTCACCCATCTGTTTAATGGATGAAAAGTTTTTATAATATGTTAAAACATATGTTGTGAGTAGGTTGTCTTGAAAACTCCTGGCCAAACTATCATTAATGTTAGTTAATAAATATTAATAATAGTTAATAAGAGTTTCCAATCTATTTATTATAAATATAATAGGTGAAGGTTGTTTTACTATGAATCTTAGACTAATTAACCATGAGAGAAATACAAATATTGAGCAATAGCTGAAAAGTCAAGAATATCTTTTACATTATGTTGAGACAAAGAGGGAGCTATATTTCAACTCTGCCACTATTGGTCTTTTTGTCTTGACGTTGATGGCCTACTGAAATTACTGGAGATGTCTAATTTGGGAGAAGTATAGTATGTGTATCTCATAGTTCTACAGAAACAATAACCAAATATTTTGCAGGACAGTTGCTTTTCTTTTTTATTTATTTTTTTGTCCTTATTGTAGTTGTTTAGTAATCTTATTTTATTTTTTATTTATTTTTTGCATATAATATTAATGTTTGTCCTTCGCTCCAGTCTAATTTTTAACCGACTTCCAAAAAGGAGGAGGTTCTACGTTCGACTGTATGTATGTTTTTTACTTACTATGTGGATACATAATAGTATATTATTTTATCTATTTTAAATTTGGAACTAATAAACGACGCAACGCTCTCCCGATCAGTCCGTGAGCTCACCCTGGGGTCATGCCTGAAAATCAGCGCTACAGTTACTTAGCTGTAGCATAGAGCTGAGGCAGCGCCCCATTCAGCCGAAGCCTTAGTATTAAGTTAGTATTAAGTTAGTATTAATTCTCATGTTTTTTTTCTTATTTATGTTATGTTGTTTTTGGCTGAATAAATGTTTTTATTATTATTATTATTATTATGTGCCAAACTTTGAGTTTGCTCTGAAGAAGAGGCATATAGCTGTGCACTGCAAAAGTACATATCCCAGCAAGGTTATAATATCTGCAAAGTCTGGCATTCTGCAAGTTCAGAGCCGACTAAAAGTTTGGCATGTAATCATTAAAAAAGTGGTTAAAATCTACAGTTAATTATGATAATACGGAAAACATAATGGATCCATATTTAGTCCACAAATAAAATAAAATTAAGATTGTATTTTGAAACTAGTACCTAATCTAGTAGTTAAATATTAATAGTAAAGGTAAATATAATATTAATACTAAAGAAGTCTAGTTATAATTCGCACTCATACGCACAACACACAGCCGCATACACACACACACACACACACACACACACAGACATACCCACACTTACACGCATGCATGCATTGTAAAAATTCTTTTGGATATTGTATCGATATTGTATGTAGCATATGCACCCAGGGAAGTCACTGGCCCTTAAGACACGGGCTTACCTAGTTTAAGGGCCAGGACGTCATTGCTATTTATGTACTGAGTTTATACAAATAAAACAATTCTTATTCTTATTCTTATACTAGTTTTACAAGTTTATTCTAACCATACCTCTGATGGTTAATGTTGGGTATATTTTGTAGTGGTTAAATTTATTATAATTTGGACTTTCTTAACTTTTATATAGTAAAATAGAAACTTGCATGTTTCTAACAATGTCATTGATATTATAACTATGTAGGTACTATCTCTCAACAACCAAGATAACTCTATTAGCCACTTCTGTATATTACATGGGTACAATGTATTGTGAGAACTGAGTACAATAAGGTGTATTGTATATCTATCTATCTATTTATCTATCTATATCTTATAATAAAATTGTAACAGGTCATTGAAGATATTTTGAAGTTTTTTTAATATTGTAAATGTTTTCAGTTCTAGTTTTATAAAGCGATTACTGAACTAATTATTATTTAATTATTACATACATACAGAAAATATAAATAGAAGGGGGTAAAATAGGGATTGAAAGCTTACATTGATTCTCACGTGGACGAAGTCGCGGGAATCCGCTAGTAGACAATATAAGAAACCTCCAGCTCAATGGTTCGATGACCGCCAGAAGGTACTAAGGTAGAAGTGGCTGGATGAGAAAGGCCCATGTTCTGCAGTCAATAAATATTCTTTTTTCTTTATTCTTTACAAGTTAGCCCTTGATTACAATCTCACCTGATGTGTGATGATGCAATCTAAGATGGAAGCGGGCTAACTTTTTAAGAGGAGGATGAAAATCCACACTTCTTTCGGTTCAACACATCGTAGCGGAACACTAAATCGCTTGGGGGTACGTCTTTACCGGTAGAGTGGTAACTAGCCACAGCCAAAACTTCCAACCAGCCAGACCCGGACCAAGTAAGAAAACCTCAAATTTACCCCTTACAGATTTAATATCATATTGGAACCCTCGTAACTTTCAAGTTTTCGACTTAATTTACCACCATTAAATCATGACATATATTAATGTTTCAAAAGTGCTTGTAAACTAAGCTTAATTGAAATAAATGAATTTTGAATACTTGTTCACAGTATTTCCCTCCCGCAAGCCTTGGCTGGTTGATCTACTGCGCTCTAGTGGCCATTCTGTTCACTGCCCTGAAGCTGATTAACCACGGCTTGCACCACATGTACGACACCAACGAACTGATAGTTGTGCAGTCCACCGACGAAGCTGGGAACTCTAATGAGAACACAGCGTAAGTGTTGTTACTGTTTTTGTCTTTATAAGTAGATACCTACATACATTGTCCTCATGTACACTGGTAGTGGGGGCAAGCAGGCAGTCTGTCACTGCAAGTAGTGTAGGGATGAGCCAGTGATTTGCTTCTATTACAGTAAGGATGGGGGTCCTTACACTGTTCATTGCTTTTATTATCCTGTCTGACTATTTATTGGGGTGCACTAGGTTTTTAGCTAGTGTAGGCAATGTGCGAATTATACTAAATGGAAAATGGAAAATACCACCTTTAATACAAGTTCCAACTGAATCAGGGTTGAGTGCACGCCACTTTCATTGTAAATTTTAGATTTTTTAAGTTCAATTTGTAGTAGTAAGTAGTAAAGTTCGATTGCTCAGAGATTGCGTTTTTGATGGGTCATGATCGAATGGGCGATGTAACTTCGAACTGACGTACAAGGTTATTGAACTGCGCTGTTTCAAGGTTATGCCTACAGTTTGTCTTTGTAGTGATGAGACAAAATAACGAAGCAATTGTAATTGAATATGTTTGTCCCATTCGATTACGACCTGTCAGAAACGCAAGTTCTGAGCGGTCGGATTTTAGTTGATCTTTTTATGACAGAGCTTGTAGTGCGAAGTTCGCTTATTTCTGCCGTCTTAATAACCTCTTAAACTACAAGATACTTGATTTATCTATACTTTAATATTATAAACACAAACCAGTAAAGTTTGTCAATTTGTGATGTTTAATCTCTGGATCTACTGGGCCCATTTTGAAAATTCTTTTACTATTAAAAAGCCACGTCATATTTTTTTTCGTATTCTCGTATACGGAAACGGAAATTACGCGGGTGAAACTGTAGGACATCGGCTAGTCACTTATAATTACTTTGTACATTACCCTCTGAGCGGGTGCAACACGCATTTTTCCGTTTTTTTTTTAGCTTAATTTTTGTTTGCATGTGCTTCTAGTAGACACGGGCATTTACGAATGTTTAGTTTGTTGTCAACCCGCAGGCCGGAGGAGGGCATGGAGATGCAGACCCTGGGCGGGACGGCCGCCCCGCAGAGCGACAACGATTCGGTGACGTCATTTGAGTACCACAAGCCCGACAACAGCACTATAGGTGAGCTAACAGAGCTGCATATAAACTAGCTCTTCTATTCTAGTAAGATGGATTGCCTTTGGTTTTGTTATTATAATAAGAGAGGAATCGAAGAGAGGCTTTTTGATTCACTCGAGCGCGGCAGTTCAACGAAAGAGAGTAAACCTTGCACGTTTTTGAGTACCTCCACAAAGTATGAATTTAGGGCTACCAACAAACCTAATTTCAGAAATGCTCACACAGCAGGTAGGTAAGTTAATAGTAAAAGGTGTGCATTTCGAAAACTAACGATTTCAGCGTAACGTATGGGAAGAGGGTTCCAAAGTTACAAAATAAACTTTTAAAACCCTTGGTCTGAAAGTTTTTGTTTTGAAAGAAAATTCCTCCAAATAATATCTAACATTATCTGACGATTTCAGTAAGCCGAAATAGTAAAAATCGTCTTTAAAGTCTGTAGTTTTTTTCCCACTGAAAAAAAAAAAAAAAAGTATTAACCATTTATTTTTCCTATCATCTAATCTACCAAATCTATTCAGTCCCCAAGACACTTTAGTAACTACACATTTAGCATCCTAGACTTCCCTACTATAATATACACAGGCGTTTGACAGGCGTATTTTCGTATGAAACTAAAGGAGCGTTAGCAAAGTCATGTCTATAAATTATATCATCTGAGGTTTGCTAGAAGTGTGATCACGTTAAAAGAATAATGCATTTAAATACGTTCAAACTGATGTTTTACTTCTTTCAGATTTAAAAGTGGACGTTCATCGAAAGAACAGTTCAGAGTCGAGCGTAGAGGATAGCGCGACGTCTGCAAAACAGCCGCCAGAACCGGTTGCGAAAACGAAATCCGATCTATGCGTAGTTCAAACCGTAGATGTCGCAGGACCGTCGAAAACCCGTCCAACGAGAAACCGATCAAAATCCGCACACAGAAGGGAACAGAGAGTCAAAGTTTGCCGGGGACACGGACGAATCGATGAACTGATCGTCGAAGAATTGCGAAGTCCAGTTGTCGAGGCGAACATACCTCTGCACGTCATCGCAGACGAGAGTTCCTTCGCCAAAATGAAAGTCAACAGACGATACCACGAGTGCCTGCATCGACACGATTCAACCAACAGAGACTTTTTTAAAGAGTGGTTATATTTGGACGGCAATATAGTCGCCGGCGAACCTTACCAGTCGAAGTATGCGCGCCAACTCAGTTCCGACTCCAGAGACAATTCAGAACCGAGTGTGGGACCGCCGTCTCCAAAGAAGAGGACTTCGCAACGAAGAAGATACACGAACTACCACGATGAAAGCTGCACCAAATCCGCGATGGCCTTAGCGACGGCTCAATCGTCGAACATGAGGAGAAATTCAAACTCAACTATGTCCACCATACAGCTGCCATTGTTAAATTCGACAGCTCAGTTAGTTTCACACATGAGAAGGCATTCCAACAATGCGGATACAGGGTTTTTCGCGAGCGTTGAGTTGGGCGAATATATGATGGTTAAAGCCGAAGCTCCGGTGGGAGATGCCGAGAAGAACAGAGGCAAAAGCCCTGGCGTGAGGCGAATAAAAAGTGCGGCTTTGGAAATAGGATGTCCTCCACCGAGCGTTTCAAATTTATCACCTCATCCAAATAGTGTAGAAACGATAGGCGGCCAAGTGCTTAAAAATCCTAAAAGTGCTGTAATTCCACCGCCAAGTAAGTGTTTAACGCGTGGGCCTCATTTAAACCTCTACCCTAAAACTGAATCTGGCGAAGGCTGCAGCTACCCATATCTGACATACGGATCAGAAATCGTTTACCCTATAGCCGAAATATCAGATGAAATGCAAACGTCTCAGAAAGAAACCGATTTGGACTCCAGTGGTGAAAGTTACAGTGAATATGAGGATGAAAAACAGTTTCGCGGTTTCGACTGGGAAGCTGAACAGTCGCCAGCGTTGCGGTCTAGTGACTCGGATTACGAAAATAATGGTTCTAGGTCACCTTTATTAGACAAAGTTAACGATATTCGGGTAGTGCGATCAAAAAACCAAAACGATTGTAAAAAACATTGCTGTGAGCGACACCAAAATAACAAACACCACCCAGAGTGCCCTAACGAAAAATCAAAACCTGTGAGATTAAAAAAGCTGAAAAGTGAAGCACGGGCCGGTAAAGCTACAAACACGTGCGATTGTAAATATAATCCGAATAGTGAATATTTAGACAAAGCCAGTGCCAGTTCGAAAGATTTACTAATAGAAAAATCAAGTTTAGAATCTAATGACAACGGAGGCGAAAAGGAGCACGATAAAAAGCCAGTAGAGAAGAAACTTTGGGACCATGACATATCTAACACTAGTAGCAGTAGTAGTGAAATGGAGAGAGCAGAAGATGATGTTAAGTGTGAAAAAAGTAATGCGCCTGAAACTGAGGAATCACAGCTGACTTGTGATAGTAAAAGTGCAGACGAAAGGAGTGTATATAGTTTGGATTGGTTGTTCGAAGAATCTGAATCCAAAGCTGTGTGTTGCATGGAAATCTTAGGCCCAGAAGAGGTCTTACGCCAAAAACTTGCAAACGCTTTAGGCGAGTCATCATCCAACGTTCCAAAAAACTTAGGAGCCATACCAAAGCAAATAAAAAACCTAGCCCGCTCTCGAGCTTCCTCCCAGAAGGAGAACAAAATGAAAGATTCTAGGAAGGACAAAGATGAAAATCAAGCTGAAGACCAAATATTAATGGATGCAGTGGAAGCTCAAGCTGCTTTGGTACAAGGGTTAGAATGTCTATTTGCTGCTACGAATGCAAATACTGTAGTGATGCCACCAACGAATAGGGAGGAAAGGCCGAGGAGTCACAGGCCGAGTATCAGAGGAGAGAGGGACAGTGTGCACAAAACTCGAAAACGTTCCATAGAAGAGGTCGCACAAACATCAACTAACACATTACTCCCTACCTCCATGCCTTTACTAGCCGCATTCCTGAACTCTAGAGTTGAATTCACGCCTTCTTGTGTGCCTGATAACCCCCAGCCCGCCCAACCGGGACAATCCACTGAAGAAGGACAAAGACTGAGACCTTTAATGGATAGGAATCACCGAAATAGAGTGAGAAAAATCAAACGTTCTACGCGCCAACGAAACAATCCAGCCTTGCAACACAGCAATGCAGATAAAAAAGATAAACCATCAAATTCAGAGAATCCCAACACAAATAATGTGCATTTTGCGACAACATTTGAGGACACCACTGATGGGGCGATACATTGTTTCATGGATGAATACGGCAATTGGATGTCTTATACGTTTGATAAGAATACTGCCAGCCGAACTCAAGCTCAACCAATGCCGTTAGCGGAAAAGAAACCACATTCGAGATTTACTACAACTAAAGTTATAGAAACTCCCGACATGTCGCTGGAAACTGCAGGTGAAGGCAGTTGCGGGTCACTAGAATCTGAGGCTCCAAATAGTGAAAGTATAGCAAAGACGAAAAGGGGAGACAGTATAGACCAAAGTTCGTCAAATCAAGGCAGTAACAATCCTCTACTATCGAGTAACAATAACGTATCTACCGTCGTTCCTATTAATACAAATAATAGTACTAATAAACGATTTTACGTCTTTGATGGAGGGACTGGTTCACATTCTGACCAGCCAAAGTCGCCGGTTGCTATAGTGACTGATAGTTTTTTAGAGCAAATTGAGGCAGAAAGACAGTCCAGGATGGGGCTGCCGAGTATGCACATCAACTTTCTGATGAATCAACAGAGAGCTTTGCAGCAGGCTGTACAGCAAACTGAAAGCACTTCAGTAAACACACACATACCGAGTTTGATGCCTTCGATAGGTGAAGAGAGTCTAGAAACAAACATCAGGAGTAAATTCTCAAAGCTAATGGACGATTTAGACAAGCCAAATAAACCGAAATCTAAAAGCTACTACAAGTTTAAACTTTCAAAATGCCTGGAGGTCAAAGTTGCAATGGATAGGTTGAAACTGATGGCTCTCTTTGACCGGAACCTTACTTTTAAAGAGACCTTTGTGTGTATTATGCTAGCCATATCTGTTGCCGTTTTAGGCTCCATGGTATTAAATTTGGGTTTCTATAGGGACATTTACGCGTTTTGGTTCTGTTTTATAATGGCTGGAAGTCAATACTCTCTGCTCAAGAGCGTCCAGCCTGACTCAGCCTCACCTGTACACGGTTTCAATAAGATGGTTGTCTTTTCTCGGCCAGTCTATTTCTGTTTGTGCACAGCAATACTGTGCGCAGTTCACAGCCAACTGCAAGAGATCGGTACTCCAGAAGATACAAATATACGTACTAAGAGAAGTGTAGACGTCAGCAAACCCATGACAATATACGGTTTCGAATTTAACGAAAGAGATTTTTTATATGTGATACAAGAGATTTTATCTAAGTTCTTATTATTTTTTCCTTTAGCCTTCAGCTTGGGGTTATTTCCCCAAGTGAACACCTTCCTGATGTACTTATTAGAGCAAGTTGACATGCATGTATTTGGAGGCAATGCCACTAGTAGTCTCAGCGCTGCTGTGTACTGTGTTGTCCGATCATTGGCAGCCATTGGAGTGCTATACGGTTTCGCATACAGTGGACTGGTAGAAGGGAAAAAATCCCAACATCAAAAGCACAATATCCTATTCTCCATCTTCTGCGGTCTCTTAGTACCGATAGCGTATCACTTGAGTCGCAGTGCGAGTGACTACACACTGATTTGGAATTTAATAAAGAAGCATTTATTACCTCCAGAGCTTTACGTCGTACACACACCCGAGTGTACCCCAGAATCAGAAAAGAACGATCCAAATACTCTGACCGAGGAAAAGAAGAACAACTCTGAAAGTAATATATCGAAAGAGAATTCGATCGGTAGTTCTGCGTCCAAAATCAACTTCAGTTCGGAAACAAACATTGCGCGAACTCAAAAAAGATCACAAGCGTCCAGTGTTAGTTCTTTAAAAATGGATCCCAGAGGTGATACGAATTCGACTACGTCTCTCAAAATTGTCGACCGTTTCGAAGATGCAACTGAAGTTGAGGATAAAAGTCGCGACTTAAATACTCTGAATTCTAATACTAATAAAACAGATAATGAGAAACCTGATGAGGACATGGAGGATCCTTTGCCGAAGAAGTTGCAAGCGACAGTAAACGCGAGACTGAAGAACGATGTGATAGTGTGTACTTTTCTTGGTCTCTTTGTGTTCGGGCTGCACTGCACGACTGTCTTCACTACACTGAGACCGCAACTCAATACGGTGAGTTAGAAATGTTTCAAAATCTTAATTATTGCTAGCATTAAAAATATTTTCCAAATTCTAATTGTTTGTGTCTAAGTGTTCTAAGTTCTGTTAAGCACTAAAAATATATTTTTTTAAAAACCAAATTGTTGCCGCGGATCCCGGTATAAAATGCGACAAAAACTCAATTGCAAATTTTCGTATCTTCTTCATACTAAGTACACGATTTGCGTTTAGTTCATAGTTTGCGGTCTCTTTATGGCAGAGTTAAAAATCATCAAATGATCGATAAACGATTCGATCATTTGTCGATGTTTGATCAAATAAAGTGCAAACTGGTGCGAATGCTGTGTGAATCCATGAATCCAGACTTAAGTTACGCAACGCGTTTATAGCCTCGCGTGCGATGAGCTTGTTAATATGGAGCGGGTATCAGGTTTTAATCTATATCTATACTTCTATACTAATATTATAAAGAGGTATAGTTTGTAAGTTTGTAACAATTCTTTGAAATGGGGTAATCTTCGGAACTACTTGTCCGATTTTAAAAATTCTTTCACCAGTAGAATGCTACGTTATCGGGGAGTGCTATAGGCTATATTTTATATTTCTATCATTTATAACTACTGAGTTATCGCGGGTTTTCTCTTACAGGTCGGACCGAAAAACTTACTTATTCGCATGCGCTGCCTCAACCATTGCGTATAACTGAAATAAATGTATGGAGGCTTTTTGAACCTTTAAAAGTTCTACAAAAAAGTACGCGACACCATATATCTATCTTTTATATTTTAGCAGATATAGTACCTTTAGTACTTTAATAAATTATTTAAATTTTAAACTAACGTTTACGTCATTATTTACACAACTAAACTTAAATTCTTATCAAAATAAATTATTTAATAATCACAAGCATATTATAGAGATAACATTTGCCCTTTACTTACTTAATGCCGCTATATGACGCCCCGCGGTTTCAATTACGTGGTTCCCGTTCCCGTGTGAATATGAGAACCAAACATAGCCTATGACACTCGCAAATAATGTAGCTTTCTATTGGTAAAAGAATTTTCCAAATCGGTCCAGTAGATCCAGAGATTACCCCCGACAACCACACAAACTTTATAGTATTAGCATAGAAGTCGCTTGGGAAATTATAGTCTTTTGGTCAATGCCTAACGCACAAAAGGCTGGAACAATTTTGCTGAGGGTAGGGATAGGATAGGGGTAGGGTAGGGTAGGGGCAAGGTAGAGGTAGGGGAAGGATATGGAACGTATAGGGTAGGGGTGGAGTAGGATAGGGGTAGGATAGGGTAAGGTAGGGGAAGGATATGGAACGTATAGGGTAGGGGTGGAGTAGGATAGGGGTAGGATAGGGTAAGGTAGGGTAGAGGTAGGGGTAGGGTAGGGTAGGGTGAGGGTAGTGGTAAGGTAGGGGTAGTGAAGGGTTAGGGTTAGAGTAAGGTAGGGATAGGGGTAGATTAGGGGTAGGTTAGGATAGGGTATGGATAGGTTACGGGTAGGGTTAGAGTAGGGATAAGGTGGGGGTAGGGTTAGCGATAGCAGTAGGGTAGGAGTAAGGTAGGGGTAGGGTAGGGTAGGGTTGGGTAGGTTTACGAGCAGGGAGTAGAGTAGAGTAGAGTAGAGGTAGAGAAGTTAACATCAATTTTTACGCGGACGAAGTCGCGGGCGTCCGCTAGTGTTAATAGTATTTTTGTTTAATTCACTTTGTAACGTTTACAAGTATAATTGAGATGATTTCCTTCAATGTAGACTGTATTACCGACCGTCTAATCGTATGCCTTATCTCGAATATATCGAAAAAGCCTTTGATTCGGTTTGGCATGAGGGTCTTCTACATAAACTAATAATAAACGACGTTCCCACCGGCCTCGTCAAACTAATTCAATCGTACTTGACAAACCGATCTTTCGCAGTCATTATAGACGATCACAAATCGTCCTTGAAATCTATACCAGCCGGCGTGCCCCAGGGTTCTATATTGGGCCCCTTTCTCTTTTCCCTTTACCTAAATGACATACCAAAACAAGCACATACGCAATTAGCTATTTATGCAGACGATACAGCCTCCTACACGACTTCTGAGGACTGTGACCTCATAGTAGGACGCCTGCAGCTTTCCTTGGAGTTGCTAAGCAGTTATTTTAACAAATGGAAATTAAAACTAAACTCTGAAAAAACAGAGAGTATAATGTTTACCAGAAAACGTACTCTTCCCACCAAGACAATAAAAATAGGGAATCTTGTTATCCCCTGGAAGCGCCATATTAAGTATCTTGGTGTTTTAATTGACAATAAGATTAATTGGTGTAAAAATATTGACAGTCTAATTTCCAAAGGGACTAAAGCTGTCAACGCACTGCACCCAATCTTAAGTCGCAATTCTAAGCTGAGTGCAAAAACAAAATTAAAAGCTTATTCCACTTTAGTGAGACCATGTATAACATATGCAGCCCCTGTTTGGTGTAGCATCCCTGAAACAAGATACTGCAAATTACAAGTTATTCAAAACAAGGCATTAAAAATTTCATACAATACGCCATTTAGAACTAATTTAAAAAAACTACATTATCAGTTAAAATATCCGTTGCTAAAAGATTACATCCTTAAATTGTCTCGTAATTTTTATGTACATAATAACCCCATTCATCCTAACATTTTGGTTTCGTCAATAGGTCGTAGTAGACTCAAAACTTTATCGTACGCATCGACATACAATAAATATAGACTGCCCCATCACTATTTTCTCGGTGATTCATAGCAATAAGTAATAACAAGCGACCGGTGGCGCGCTCGTCACCGATCCGTTCGCTCAATATATTTGTGCGTTACCCGCAAAAAAAAAAAAATCAAGTTCATTTCAATAATATACAATAAATACCATAGTAGAATAAGTTACCATCTGTAAAATTACTTCTGTGTAATAATATAATTAATAGTAATGTACCTACATGTATTATCATAAGTGCTTGCAACAAACGGGCGCTTAGCAGTGGTAGGTTGGTACCTACATGTCTTAAGTTAATAATAGTTTATTACTTTGTAAATTATGTCCTAATTGTTTTTCCTGCCATTATTCTAAATGTTTATAAAGGTGTGTAAGCCTGTACAAACAAATGACCATAGCATGTTAGCAATAAGAAATATTTATAAGTCTATTGTTCTAACAACACTGTTACAATATATTATATAATAAAGACATTTAAAAATCAAAAAAAAATCAATCGTATGCCTCATTGTGTCCAAGGTGCTATGGATAATAGCGGGTATCCTGGGCTGGGTGCTGCACTACGTGACGCCGCAGCTGCGCAAGCAGCAGCCGTGGCTGTGTCTCGCCGGGCCCGTGCTCAAGCAGCAGGAGCACGCGCAGTTCGAGGTCACCGAGCCGGCCAAACTTATGATATTTGAGAAGGTAAGCATTTCTACCTTGAACTTTATGTTTTGTATGGTGAAGTATTTTAGGAAGGCTGAAAACTTGGTCTGTACGTCTTCTATATACTACCTTGACAGAGCTGGCTAGAGGTGGGGCTTAACCAACCCTTTTGCAGTATTAAAATTTCAATCTTTGGGGTTGATTTTGAGAGAGACGCCACCCACTCCAACCAACTAGTGGTTGAGGCTTGCAAGTACACCCCCGATTTCAACGCCGATTGTAGATCTAGACGCCCGAAAAAGTCCTTTATAATCCTGATGATGACATAACGAACTTCAACAATTCCCAAGCAACACAAACATGAGCTACACTAACAACGTCTTCGCCGGCGAAGGTCCCCGATATCTGACTTCACCCGGACGTGGGCTTTTCACCTCATTATCTGCCCGATCTGATCTGATTCTGAGATCTGACGAAGGGCGCCCGGACTGATACACTCCAGCCAAAGAACGAATCTCAGAGGAAACGCCCTTAGAGAGTAGTGTCGCTCATCTATTCTGCTTCTGCCTTCGGGCCCCATTAGGCGATGCTTCTACTGTGGCCCCATTAAGGAGCCTACGGCACTTACACAATCAGAAAAAAAGATTATTTTTGTCCATCTTTGTGTTAGGGTTAAGTTTTCAGCATTCCTCAAATACCCAAAAATGTCTCTCAATCGCCAGATCTTCGTGTACCTGTGCTTCCTGGAGCGCAACGTGCTGTACCCGGCCGTGGTGATCGCGGCCGCCACGCAGGACGCGCCCGCCATCGCCGCCAAGTACGGCGACGCGGTCGGCGCGCTCATCATATGCGTGTGCGCGCTCAAGTGTGAGTCATGCTTTATTTATCATCTAACCTGTAAAAATTTTATTGAATATATATATTCGAATATCATACCATTTCATGGATTCACCGTACAAGAGAGCTATTCTGAAACGATGTGTATATAATTCTATCTTACTGTTTCTATAGTATCGTGTTTTTTTTACAAAAAGAGAGATATAGAGATGAATTCGAAACTCAGACTTGCGAGTTGTACAAAATAGCCGTTCAGGTGCCAGGTCTATCACGTGGCAGAGGGAAAACTCTGAGCAAAGCCCGCTACTTGTGCTTAGCGGGTGTAGGCATAAGGAATTTATTCCTATACCCATTATACAAAAAAACTTGGCCACGTAAAAGGATATACATATAATACAACAACTGAGACTAATAACGTAACAACAAAAATCGTTCGACTCCTTTTCGACTGGGAAATACATTTAAAAATATTGAGTCGTTTTAGCACTACTGCATTAGTTATTTAAGGTTATAGTAGCTGTAATAAAGTAAAGTATGGAATGCCCTTTCAGCATCTATATTTCCGGCCACCTATAATTTGAACATTTTCAAGGCAAGAGTGAACAACTTAAAAGGCATCTGCCAGGTTAACGCGCACCTCAATAATGTTTTCCATTAGGATGATTTTGTAGTCAAGCATGTAGTCATAAAAAGGCAATCATAAAACAAGTCTGGTAAAGTTTTTTTTTTCGGTTTCGTTCTGATATACCTATCGTTTACATATAGGTCTCAGAAACGCGTACTCGGAACCAGACAGCCAGTATCTGATCCTGGTGTTCGCGGTTCTGTTGTTCCAACGCGACCTCAGCAGCCAGAAGGTGTCGGAGACCTTCCTCGTCGACTACTTCATCACTGCCATCATATTCAGCAAGGTGTACGAGTTTCTGTTGAAGGTTTGTGAAATATTACTACAAGTATATTGCTCTTAATTTCGAGAATATTAGTGAGTTTGTGTTAAGCCTCAAATATAGTCTCGCTTGCTTGTTGTTCTCGAGTGTCATCACGAATCATCTTGACAACTTCTTGACGACTTCCAGCCTTCCGAACGAGCGTAACTAAGTGGTAATAAAATTGTGAAGGTGTATATTTTAATTGCTATCTATTATTATTCAAAATAATTATTAAAAAAAACATAGTAGTAAGTAATTTGCATTGGATATATATATACCATTTGCAACACCTACCACATGTATCTGCAAATAAATAGATCAATTGATTAAATATTTTAAAGCCTTAAATACACTACTCGCTTCGATGCTTCGACTAACTTTATTTACATGAGCAGCAACTGCTACCGACGACTTTAGTCGACTGCAATCGTCGGCAGCAGTTGCTGCTTGTGTAAATGAACACTAAATCCCAAAGTAGCAGATTAGTGTAGCGAAGTGTTTGGTGTTTGAACCACAAATTGCTTTTAAATTGCAAACCGTCAACATTTGGAATTATAAATAAGTTAAGAGTGAATAGGCATCTTCTAGGCAAGCGCGTTCCACCATAGGCTGCATCATCGCTTACCATCAGGCGTGATTGCAGCTAAGCGTTTGTTTATACACGAAAAAAGAAGTTCGAAACGAGGTGAATTTACCCGAAGTGAATCAAAGTGTACACTGTCGTATTTGATTAACTTCGATCAACTTCGCAAGTGGTTCATTGAGGGTGTAATTTTCAGATTCAATTCGTGGTGACGTACATAGCGCCGTGGCAGATCACGTGGGGCAGCGCGTTCCACGCGTTCGCGCAGCCCTTCTCCGTGCCGCACTCCGCCATGTTGTTCCTGCAGGCGGCCGTGTCCGCGCTGCTGTCTTCGCCCCTCACGCCGGCGCTCGGTGAGTTCTTTAGATTCGGCTCTTCATCATCAATAATAGCCGATGGACATCCACTGTTTGACATAGGCCTCTCGCATGGACTTCCAAACAAAACTGTCTCCAACTGCTCCCTGCAACCCGCTTGATGTCCTCGGTCCACCTAATGGGGGCAGACCAACGCTGCGCTCTCCGATGCGGGGTCGCCATTCCAGCATCTTGGGACCAACCTACCAATCAACCACACTATACTGCCCTATTTATTGATGCTTGTTAATTATTCCTCTAACCTGAGAGTTCAAACTGCATTCAAAATCTAGGTAAAGCTTTCGCAAACAGAAACAGTTTATCCGTTTTGAGTTCTGCATTAAGAATTCCGTGCTAAAATAATTGTAATAATTGTAATATATATAAATGATATCTAGGTAGCGCAATATTCATGACGTCGTACGTGCGGCCGGTCAAGTTCTGGGAGCGCGACTACAACACGAAGAGAGTCGACCAGAGCAACACCAGGTTGTCTTCACAGCTCGAGAGGAACTTAGGAGCAGGTTGGTTTTATACTTATTACATACATATATGTCGGAGGATTAGATAATAATAACGCCACCTTACATTTATTGGACTAATTTGATGAAGATATTTGTTAGAAACGTCAAATTACGTGTCGTTTATCTGTCAGTTGTTTGTCTGTGGACATCTGTCAGTTGACAATCTCGGAGAGAGCACGCAGTACCTCTCAAGTTTATTCAGTGGAACACTTTAGCAGGATCTAGTCAGTTTAACAGTAAGTGAGGGAATTGAGTTAGTAGATCCGTATAGACGCAAGTCCGAGATTCCACCCTGCCATACGATAGTTCATCCTGGTTTGCATCTGATAGTATCAGCGATAAATCCATAAATGGTGAGATATGTTTTATTTCCAGACGACAATAACCTGAACTCGATATTCTACGAGCACCTGACTCGTTCCCTACAACACTATCTGTGTGGAGACCTTATGCTTGGCCGATGGGGTCAAGTGCAACAAGGGGATTGTTTTGGTGAGTTATTTCTTTCATCGAGTTAGTCCTTCTCGCTATTTTGTAAATATATTTTTATAACTTCATAGTTTCGAATTCATGTCTGATTATGCCTTGTTTAACACAATAATAATTATAACTCAGAGCGTGTGCAAAGTTTTATCCTAATCATAGACCGGGATGTAGGTCAAATTAAGATTCCAAGATTTTCTTACATACATAGTTAACGTGATTGGGGAGGCCGCCATATTGGATTTGTAATGACGTTTCTTAGCTAGTCATGTATTGTTATCAGAACTCAGAGCGTGTGCAAAATTTCACCCTAATCGAAGACCGGGAAGTGGGCCGGCAAATTAAGATTCCAAGATTTGATTTTCTTACATACATAGTTACAAGTGAAGCTAATATAAGCGTATTTTGAAGATTGGGGTTGCGACCAATTCGAAATTTATTTGTAAAAAACAAATTCACTTGATATTAAGTGAAGTTGAACACAAAAATAGTAGGACTACTTCAAAGTCCTAAAACCTTGTTGAATGTATATTTTCTTATAATATAACCATTGACTGCAGATGAGATTCAACCTTAATACATTAATTATAAAGATTATTTTCCTCTGCAGTGCTAGCCTCCGACTATTTGAACTGTCTGGTACATATCGTGGAGATGGGGAATGGATTGGTGTCATTTCAACTGAGAGGGCTGGAGTTTCGCGGGACATACTGCCAGCAGCGGGAGGTAGAGGCCATATCCGAGGGGCCAGAGGAGAGTATTGGTGAGTTAAAAATAGATAGTGTTATCTACATGGCTCAATTTAAGTTAACAGCAGCATTTTGCTTCGTGAAGAATATTTTTGTAACACATTAATTATATTGTAACTAATAATAATAATAAACTTTTTCATAATTTGTATTTCAAAATGTAACACTAACAACAATTACGTCAATTAATATTATAATAATCAATAATTACCAATAAAAAAAAATCTCCAAAGAAATTATAAACATAAGACGCCATTTTTCTTGAATATTATTGAAAATTACTGATACGACGCTTCGTGTCGTACTAACTCGAGAATACACCGTAATCCGACACCGTAGTGTTCCGTGCGCTCTATCTGCCTATTATTCTTTAATCTGTGATTATAATTAAGAAAATACACCTGGTGCATGTTCGCAGAGGGTGTATGCGGCTCGCGCTGGCTGTGCGGCGGGCGCGTGCTGTCGCCGGGCTCGTGGTGGGCGCTGCGCTGGCTGGCGTGGCAGCTGGCGGCGGCGCGCTACGTGCTGGAGGGCTACTCCGTCACCGACAACAGCGCCGTGTCCATGCTGCAGGTGTTCGAGTTCCGGAAGGTGCTGCTCAGCTACTACGTCAAGGTATTGTGTGTGGTGTATGGCCACATTACACTTATTTTGAACTTCCAATACCACTACACATCAACCCATTGGCTCACTATACAAGTCTCCACAGAATATGCCGTGGTTGGCCATGCTGGTCAAGTTACTTTCTTTGTTCCATCGCGACGAAAGAGATAGAACGAAAAAAAAAGCTTTCGCTTCGTAATAGCTTACCAACAAATTCTCATAGCAGAGGATGACATTTGTAAAACAGCTATTATGACCCCATTAAGGTTGTTTTGTTTTTCATTTATGACCTTGGGTTTCGTAACGATGGCTAGAGTTTTTAACAGTTCATCTATGAGATCACTTTGACCACATTGGTGCCAGTGTTTCGCGTATTATGTACTGGTTTTGTTATACTATTTTATCTGTATACTATCTCCTAATTAAATTATAATTATAACCACAATAACAAGGTAAAATTATCTCACTATACCTTGGCGCGTACCTCAGGGCTACAAGAGATATTATATCTCATGGGTTCTGTCTCTACTATAGAGCACAATATGCGGGGTTTGTCTATAAATATCTATTACAATGACATAATAATGTATCACATGTGTCTTTTCTATTACAGAGCATAATCTACTACACGATCCACTCCCCAAAGCTGGACGAGTGGCTGTCTTCGCCTGAACTCGCCGAGGCGCTCAAGCCGATGAGTGAGAGGTCATTCGTGGACCTGGACCCCATCTTCAATGTCAACCTAGATGAGGATTACGACTTCCGATCTTCAGGTGTTACCAAGTGAGTATGCTTAGCTAAGGGAGTGTTAACTGCGTCTGTGGGTGTAGGTGTAGGTGAAAGTATGTAAACATATCATCTCACAATAATGTAGTTGACTCATATCGAATTTAATCTGTAGAATGTTAATTTCGTGTAAAAGTTAAGGATTTCTTATAAAACTTAATTTAAAAATCATGTATTTTTTCAAATTATCGAAACGTCAAAAACACTGTCGATTATTTTGTGTTGTCACAATGTTATTTGATTTACTAAATTATCTCAAACTAATTGTTAACTAATATTTCTGACAAAAGGTCTGTTTGTAAAAATTAGTTAAAAATATTTAAAATCAAAATTTTCATGTAATCACGTTTAAAAAAATATGATAAATTTTTGTCAATCTAGTAGAATGATATCAAACAATTTAAGACCATTTAAAAAAAGTGTCAACTAGCCATTCACAGTATCGACTTGAGCCGTCTAGTATTCTTTGTATGTTGTCAAAGCGCATTGCTGGAATCCTCGTAACTTGAATTTTACGTTTTCGACTTAAATTATCACCACTGAATCATTGCAAAACTTTGTTTCAAAAGTGCTTGTAAAGTAAGCCTAATTTAAATAAGTGAACTTTGACTTTGACTTGGTTATGAATGAATTATTAAGTATGAAACTCTCTACACTCTAATACTCTAAAGCTGGAAGCACAGCGTTGCCTTCTAGAACTGCTGATCTACTTTTTTAAAAGACGTACTCAACGAGACCCGGATTTTGCTCGCAGGTTTTCTCTCTCTATACTATATACCCGGCACCCGCACGGTTAGTTCATTGAATACTATATTTGTCTTATTGTGATATTGTTTTTCTTCTTGTAGGAGTAGATTCTGCACGATATACCAGGAGTGGATAGTGCACTGCAGTGCGCGCCGCGGCGGAGGTTGGCGCAGACGGGCCTCGGCAAGAGACTCGCCTCTGGTCACGCTGTGCTTCGCGCTCAGTCTACTCGGCAGGAGGGCATTGGCGGCTGCTCAGCATCTGTCTGCATCTAGGTGAGCCTCTTCTTGACCTAATCCACCCTAAGCAGGATCGGCAAAATACAGCCAGGCTGTTTCTTTACGCAAAAAATGGGCGTGACCTTCTTATGATGAAATGTTTCCAAAAAAAAATACGCTGCGACTCCCATGGCCTTCACAGTAAAAACAAATATGTTCTTATTCGAAGTATCGAAGTACGTGACCATGATTCTTAGTTTATCAGAGAAGATTCTCACTTTATACTCCCTAGATAGTATTAGTATTTAGATATTATTTTGGGAAATAGATAGTGGATAAATTCTACAGCGCACATGTATCCTGCTTGTGAAACAGGATCTGCAACTCCAACCACCTCTGTTCTGGGTTAAGATCTAAAATCTTCGAAGTCCATTCGCTCTAGAAGGCTCCCCTACACATTTTTTGGTAAGACCAAGGAAACTGGAACTCCTCGCCAAGGATTCGGTATACATTGACATCAAAAATTTGCGTCAAACCATTGACGAACAATTTTAAACCCTTCGTGTTGAAGTCCCATACCGCTTTGCACTTCTGCAAAATAATAAATATATTATTTAAACAATTCTTGCTGAAATGCAAAATTTTCCGCAAAATCATGAGATATTGACTCGACTTTATACTCGACTTTACTCGACGAGATATTTTTGTCCTTCGTCCACTCAGTAGGGTTTGATCAACATTGCGTTTTCCCGTTGGGTCGCAATACCTACATCCACATAACATCCATTCGAACTACGTACCCTGACTTTTTCCGCTTCAGCTATGCCACTCGGTATAAAAGTATGTCGGAAACGGGTTGACATCAGAAGCTGATTTAAAGGACAAAACACTATTATTGAATGAAAGTCTGTCAGCTCTGATATTTCCCACCAAGAATGTTACCAATAAACCCTCGAATGGCAGGGAATAGTGGCACCTTCAGTGAAGTCCCGGATTTGTGGCCGAAGGATTTGTTTGTAGGGTTAAAGACGTCTTTGAAAACTTCCCGCCTATCCCAAAATAATCTATGAAGGATTATCGAACAAGAAGGCCGCCCGAGCGTTCTCCGACTACTGCCTACCTAACTCACGAAACATTTCGTACTATTTAGGCTCGTGACGACACGAGCCGACCGATCGGATACCTCACTCGCGCCGACAAGCATTATTGTGTCTTGTAAATTGTTACAGCGTGGAGTTCTTCCTGTACGGGCTGCACGCGCTGTTCAAAGGCGACTTCCGCATCACGTGCGCGCGCGACGAGTGGGTGTTCTCCGACGTGGCGCTGCTGCACTCCGTGCTGGCGCCCGCCGTGCGCATGGCGCTCAAACTGCACCAGGTCAGTTATATATGATAATCAACTGATAATAATCGTCATAATCATATCAGGTGATGGACATCCACTGCAGGACATAGACCTTTTGTAGGGACTTTCAAACACCATTTATTTATTTATTAGATTTATTTACAATCACTTACACTAACTAAAATAATATAATGTAACTAAATTATAAATCACTATAACTGTAGTGATTACTTACAAATAAACACAATATGAAATAAAGAAGAACACTAAATAAATAAACTAATTAAAAATAAACTTATATATCACAGATGAAGAACATACACACTAGTATTATTAACTGAAAAAGAAGAAAAAATGAGAGAAAGAAAGAAAATGAAATAAGGTGAGCATGATCCTTAGCCAGCTGCATCCAGCGAATCCTTGCGACTCGCTTGATGTCATTAGTCCACCTGGCGAGGGGGTCGACCAACACTAACTAATCATGGGTCGCCATTCCAGCACCTTGAGCCCCAACGTCTTAACGTTAATGCCTATTGCCATTTCTGCTTCACGATTCTTTGAGCTACGTCAGTGACTTCAGTTCTTCTGTAATGATGTGATACAAACATGTGCCTTCGTCAGGACCACTTCATGTTCCCGGAGGAGTACTGCAGCAGCGCCGCGCTGTACGGCGCCATCTCGTCGCACGCGCAGCGCCTCGTCATCTGCCACGAGGCGGCGCCCGCCTGGCGGTACAACGTGCTGCGCGGCGCGCCGCACCTGCTCGCGCTCCGGTGAGTGCTGGCCTCACTTCTTCATCGTTATCTTCATTATTGTAGGCCTAGAATAAAAAGAAAAAAAAACTCTGTCGAATTGAGGATCCAGTTTTTTTTTGTAGTCGGTTAAAAGCTACATTATCAAACGATAGCGCCGAACTGGAAATAGAGCTCTTGTGTCGTGGCCATTAGTCGCATTTTCGCCTATTGGTCGTATCCGGACTGTTTTTTTGGTTCAGTGATTAACCTGTGTAGTCTGCGTAGTGTTTGGGTCTTGAGATCCTGGGTCCAGTCAAAGAAGGGATTCTCAGAAGTCCGAAGTTATTTATCATCACACAGTCAAACATGGTCGCCTTGCCTGCTCCAATAGCTCTTATAAAGAGCGACGCCTGGGCTCGTAATCATGTAGGCAAAAGTTAAACATGTCATAGATACACACAGTGTACATCTTTAAGGCATTTAAATAATGTTGGAATGTCCTATCCAGCTTTTCCTTAGACACTACTACTTATTTATCTTAATTTCTAATTTGTTTGTTGATAAACATTGCATATTGAGTATGGCTTTATTATAGGCTTAATTATAAATACAGTATTTTGTCATGGCACGGCACGATTACTGACAAATGTTATTCTGACTGGCAGTCACGTCATGGATGAAGGGAACGACGACTACAAGATCATAATGCTGAACAAACGCCACCTGGGCTTCCGCGTCATCAAGCTGAACCGCGAGTGCGTGCGCGGGCTGTGGGCGGGCCAGCAACAGGAGCTGGTGTACCTGCGGAACAGGAACCCGGAGCGGGGTTCCATACAGAACGCTAAACAGGTATTTATCAGTACCTATTGATCGTAAAGCGTCAAATCCCCCTTTCATTTAAAGCTCCTGGTTTAGGACGTACGCGACAATGTATACTGCACGTTGTCGCGTATGCCGTCTTGGTGTGGCTTAAGCTTTAGTGCATGTCCTTAGTGACGCGTATGCGAAAGCCTCGCCGTTACAAGGGCCATAATCCTATAGAAGCCTAATTAAAGAAATATGTACAACAGAACTCCTTAAAGACAAATAGCATGAAGGTGTAAACTGAACCACGAGTGCGTGCGTGGGCTGTAGCCTTGGCAACAGCTGGATCATACAGAATGCTAAACGCGTATTTACTAGTAGATGTTAAAGCTTCAAATCCACTTCTACGAGTATCTTGAAGCTCTTGGTGAATGTCTGGAACGTACGCAACACTGCGAGCTGTCGACGGCATTTGATCGTCTTTAGCTTTAATGCATATCCTGAGTGACATGTATCCGAAAGCTGAACTATAGACAGACATGACAACGTAACTCCTCAAAGACAAATAGCTGGAACGTGTTAACTGTTATTGATGACTTTTCTGGTTTCCTGGTTTACAAATACGATGAGTCGAGTACCACAACGAGCGTACTTTTTGCAGGCGCTGCGTAACATAATCAACTCGTCGTGCGACCAGCCCATCGGGTACCCGATCTACGTGTCGCCGCTCACCACGTCGTACGCCGACAGCTCGCCGCAGCTGTGCTCGCTGCTGGGCGCGCCGCTCACCGTCTCCTCCATACGCGACCAGCTCGTCGCTCTGTGGCGCAGGTGACAATCATAATCTTCATCATCATCATCATCGTCATCATCATCGTCAGCGTCGTCATCGTCGTCGTCGTCATCGTCGTCGTTGTCGTCGTCGTCGTCGTCGTCGTCGTCGTCGTCGTCATCACCATCACCACCACCACCACCATCACCACCACCACCACTGTGCGGAGTTCCGATTCCATCACCTTGGGACCCCAACGTCCATCGGCTCTTCGAATTATGTGGCCTGCCCATTGCCACTTCAGCTTCGCGACTCAATGAACTATATCAGTGACTTTAGTTCTTCTGCGGATCTCCTCATTCTTGATTCGATCACGAAGAGAAACCCCAAGCATAGCTCGCTCCATCGCCCGCTTAGTGACTTTGAGCCTTTTTATGAGCCACAGTTAGCGCAGTCATCTTATATATCATAATATACTATAACATATATAATCATCATATATACTCTATTTAAATAATTAAAATTTAATTTGATTGTATTCAGGATACGTCGTCGTTGCGGCGAGGGCTGCTCCAGCGGCGCTTGCGAAGCGGCCACAGCGGAGGCGGGGCGCGCGCCCTCGCGCAACGTGCCCCCGTCTCTGCCCACCAGGAGCTCGCTGCCCTCTCACGCCTCGCACGCTGCTTCACTCGGTAACATACCCTCTGAGAACAACTCTAGATCATCATTATCAACCCATATTCGACTTAATGCTGAAATCGAGCCTCCTCTCAGAATGAAAGGGGTTAGGCCAATAGTCCACCACGCCGGCCCAATGCGGATTGGCAGACTTCACACACGCAGAGAATTAAGAAAATTCTCAGGTATGCAGGTTTCCTCACGATGTTTTTCTTTCGCCGTTTGTCGAGACCCGTGATATTTAATTTCTTAAAATGCACACAACTGAAAAGTGCATGCCTGAACCGGATCGAAGACCCTCCGGAATCGGAGGCAAAGGTCATATCCACTGGGCTTTTACGGCTCTAGCTCAATATATCCTCTCAAAAACATTTGATATTCTCTGATAAATGCACTTGATATCCTCTGATAACTGCGGTCCATATCCTCTGATAACTGCATCCTATATCCTCTGATAACTGCGCTCTATATTCTCTGATATTTGCGCGTTATATCCTCTGATAACTGCACCTCTGATAACTGCACCCCATATCCTCTGATAACTGCACCCCATATCCTCTGATAACTGCACCTCATATCCTCTGGTAACTGCACCCTTTATCCTGTGCTCTATATCCTCTGATAAATACACTCGATATCCTGCGATTACATTCAATATCTTCCTATAACTGCACTCAATCTTCTAATAACTAAGCTCTATATCCTCTATAAGTTCAATATCTCATAGATTTCTTATTCCATGTAAATATCAGGCGGAACCCGCGGCAGCCTGTCGAGCGCGGGCAAGCCGACGTCGTCCACTCTGGCGTCTCTGGCGGGACTGCTGAGGGAGCACTCGCACGAGCGGGCGCAGGAGGAGCCGGGTGAGAGACTAGTGTTACACGTGTTACATTGCACTTGAGACCTTAACACCTATGTCTTAGATCGTGTTTCTAGAATGCGTATATTGTCTTCTGCGAATATCTTTGTTACTTATTCGAAATAGATACTTATCTATGTATATACTAATATTATATAAAAGCAAAGTTTGTGGGTAAAAGGGGTAATCTCTGGATTTACTAAACCGATTTTGAAATTGCACGAGAAAGCCACGTTATTTGCTATATTTTATCACAGGTTATATTTTAGCCATGTCTTCTGTTATTTTCGCGGGAACAGAAACCATGAGAGTGATAACGCGGGGCGTTCGCTAGTGTATATTATATTATTCCAGTGTACATCACGTACCAAGACGTCGCGGAGGCACAACGACGCACCGAGGAGGCGCGACTGTCGCGTCGCGATCGCAACGCGCGTGCACGCTCGCAGGTATGCGTGTTGGAACTACTTCTACTTGTCTAATATATACTAATATTATAAAGGACTAATGTTTGTGTGTTCTTTTGATCTTCTGAACCCAATTTGAAAGAAATTCTATAACTAATAGAAACCCACTTGTTTTTTTGAATGTCATAGTATTCTATATTTTATCTCCATATTCTCACGGAAACTGGAACTATGCGGATGAAACCGCGGGGTGTCTGCTAGTATGTTCTGACGGCCTCCGTGGCGCGGTGGTTTTACAAGACGGAGGTTCTGGGTTCGATCTCCGGCTAAGCCGATTGAGGTTTCTTAATTGGTCCAGGTCTGGTGGGAGGCTTCAGTTGTGGCACCCTAACGTCAAAGACGTACCGCCAAACGATTTAGCGTTCCGGTAATCCGAAATTGGTGTAGATTGTCATCCTACGCCCACAAATTAAACAGATAGAGCACACGGAAAATTACGGTGTCGTAGCCGCTCCAGATACAAAATTCAAAAACGAATACATTTTCGAGTCAGTACGACACGAAGCGTCGCATCAGTAACATTCAATATTATTCAAGAAAAATAGTGTCTTATGTTTTTAAATATTTTAAAACCGTTCACAAAAACTAAATAAATTAGATGGAGTATTTTTTATTGGCAATTATTGATATATTAATTTTACGTAATGTTAAAACGTGGTGTTAAATTTTAAAATACAAATTATAAAAAAGTTTATATTGTTTGCATGTTTGTAACAATGTATTGTAAAGTAAGTTATTCTGTATCCACGCCTAATAAGTTAGTTACATCATCATGTGAAATTGTAAGGGCTAACTTGTAAAGAATAAAAACGAAACAGTCGTGTAGTTTACAGCACACTTGTTTTTTTTTTATTACAATAATTATTATAGTAACGCGTTGTTTTATTGTCCAGATGAGCAACAGGAGTCGTCTGCGGCGCGACGCTCGTCTGCCGGCGTCGTTCCGGCTACTGGCCGTGTCGGACACGCTGCGCCCGCCCGAGCACGCCGACATGCGGCACACTGACGACGGACAGGTTATAGTCTAGGAGCCGTATTACAAACGACCTTCACCCATCTGTTTGATGGATGAAAAGTGTTTTATATCGAACTAGCTGACCCGGTTTGACTTGTGTGCACTTCTTTCCTATCCCTGCCTTTACCTATACCCTTCCCCTCAGACCAATTATTGTATAGGACCTGCCTCGCTAGACGTTACTTTTCTGTCAAACTATATGAACGATCTAATGCGATTATAAAAACTGTCTCTATAGTACCGATGTTAAATAGTTGTAATCGTGTTCGTCGGTTAAAGAGCTCCGTAAAAATACCTTTTTGTGTAATTGAATTGTGTAAAAAACGGGCAAAAACTTCTAGTTTAGTATAAGATATATACCAAATCTAAGCTCGTTTTCTTCAGAAAATCACAGACAATTTTGTTCGTGACTATGAGTACGATACAGGTCCTTCTATAATTGGTCTGAGCCCTTCCCTTATGCTTACCCCCTCCTACCCTACCCCTAGGGAAGGTTAAGGGTAGGAAGGGGTAAGCATATCCTATCCTACTCCTGCCCTATCCCTACCCTAAAAAAAACTTTAGTTTTCTTTGTTTGTAAAATGTAAACGAATACAACGAATCAAAAATTTTGAAAATTGGTCCTGCAGATCTCGACTTAATGTAAAAAATGTTGTGAGTAGTTTGCCTGAAAAACTAATTGCCAAACTAACATTATTAATAATATTCAATAATACCCAGGAAATTTTCTAATCGCAATATATTTTTGACGTACTTAATTTGATATAAAAGACTTTTCACAAATTAAACAAATGGGTGAAGGTAATAATTTTTGTAAACACGTTAGATCATGATCATATGCTTTTGACAGAAGGGTAACGTCTAGCAAGGCAGGTTCTATGGTAATTCGTCTGAGCAACACACCAATGGGGCATCTCATTTACACGGCTGACGGCTAAATGTCAATGTCATATAGGATTCGTATATAATCTGACATAGACATAATAAAAGCGTTGGTTCTGTACATTATATGCAACGTTTCTTCGCCGCCATCCGCATCCAGTTTCGAGCACAAGGCTTTAAACAAATACTCGTAATTGTGAAAATATTTAGGAAAAACGATATGACCCTTTTGTAGTAAAAGACCATTACGTGATATCCAACTGTTTATTTAATCCCTTGTTTTCTGACAATTCCATCTGCCAGATGTCATGTAAAATACAAATTAATAAAAAAAAACTTAGTATAGAAACTTATTCTATGACATCTTTCCCTTAAAGAAAAATAAGAAAAATATTTAAATTAACATGAACACTATTTTTTCTTAAAATATAAAGCTAACTGCTCACAAGCCCTATTAGCAGCCGGCCTGCGTTTCGCTTTCTCCGACGACTCACTATCAGTTTCTTGGTCAACCCCAAGCTCCTCTCTGGGATACTCTTCAGCATCAGCGAATACATTTAAATGATAAGCACTATCATCACTGATATGGACAACTTTCCTAATCTGGTATTGTCATTTTAAAGGTTATTTTTTTATTTATTAGGGTTCCGCAGGTGGATGGGAATGCGGTTGGCGAGAACAGCCACGTCGCGCAGCTAGTGCTAAGGTATGTAATAGGGTAGTTAACTCGTATCAAATTTAATATAAACAGTATTAATTTCATATAGTAAGGATTAAGGGTCCGAAATATATCGATATTAATTAGTAAAAGTTAAGGATTTGTTATAAATCTTAACTTGAAAATCATGCATTTTTAAAATTTCCAAACGTCAAAAACGCTGTCGTCCATTTTGTAACGTCGCAATGTTACCTGACTTCTTCTGCAAACTTCAAATTAATTGTTCTAACTAATAACTACTATTTTTGTCAAACGCTCCGTTTGTTATAGTGACGTCATGAAACAGATAAAATATAGACCATCACGGCCGACAGTCGTTTTGGCTCGTAGTGTCTAAAACATATTTTAAAACTAAAACTTTCATAAAATCAATCACGTCTCAAAAACATATGATTTTTTTTTCAATCTGGTAGTAAACAATAATGAATAATAAGACCATTTCAAAAATGTGTCAACTAGCCTATTGCAAGTGAAGCAGCAGATCATGTAAATTAAATATTTTAATAACATTGTTGGCAACCCTGCTCTCACCATTGTTTTCCAGTTTTTTTTTTCATGTCATGTCATGTCAGGTGTCGGGCACGCGCGCGTCGCGCTCGTCGCGCGGCTCGGGCTCGGGCTCGTCGCTGGAGGAGGCGGGCGCCAGCGGGCTGGACGTGTCGCTGCCGGACTGCAAGATCATTGCCAACAGGAGCGCCAGGCAACCCAGCGCCGCCAGGTAACTTATGTCTCATACATTCTTATTGAAGTGAAACTTTACGCACGCTTGCGACACTACTTGTAAAGATGTAAATTTTAAATGCTGAAATTGTCATTTGAATCATTAAATCTATATATATAAAAATGATTTGCTGTTCGTTAGTCTTGCTCGAGAACGGCTGAACGGATTTATCGTATCTTGGCCTTCAAATGTTCGTGGAGGTATAGGGAAGGTTTAAAAGGTGAGAAAAATTAGAATAATTTCCGGGAAAACCATAAAAACAACCCTTTTCTATTTCCCATACAAACGTTTAAGAGTCAAGGGGTAGGGTCTGGTAGGGGTAGAGTAGTGTAGAGTAGGGATAGGGAAGAAGTGCACATAAGTCAAAACGAAGCTTGACCGGGTCCACTAGTACTTAATAAATAATTTGCATGCCTAATTGGCAAGATACATTTACCATCTACATCTACCGACCACCTGTATAAATAATGCATGTATCTGCAAAGAAATAAATTGATTGATTGGAGTAATCGAAATGACATATCGTTAAGTTCTAAAAGCGCCATCTGTAGTAACACTGCTAAACCACGACACAACACAACTAAACCCAGAATCGCAGTCCGCGCGGAGCCAACGGATTCAAATTCCAAACCCCTAGGCTGAAAAGCCTATACCACGGGAGGGGTTGGAAGAATACACCGGGGGAGCAAGATCCCCCGCGATACGCCCGGGCAAGGAGGCATTGCCTCAAAGCTCGTACCCCCGCCCCAAGTTACACGGGCCGGAGAAGACCCATCGTCTCAAACCCAGCGCAGGGCCGCAGGCGCAGGCACTTACGGCGACATAAGTGGCGACGAAAGCGACGACGCAAATAGAGATGATATCGCAGTCTACGCCTGGCCACCGGATTTGACTTTTTACAAAAACCCTCAACCTTTCGGGGTTGAGAAGCTTACCGGGGAAGCATGATCCCCCGCGACGTAAGAAGGCAAATCCATTTGATGGCCTCCGTGGCGCAGTGGCATGCGCGGTGGGTTTATAAGACGGAGGTCCTGGATTCGATCTCCGGCTGGACCGATTGAGGTTTTCTTAATTGGTCCAGGTCTGGCTGTTGGGAGGCTTCGACCGTGGCTAGTTACCACCTTACGGACAAAGAGGTACCGCCAAGCGATTTAGCGCTCCGGTACGATGTCGTGTAGAAACCGAAATGGGTGTGGATTTTCATCCTACTCCTAACAAGTTCGCCCGCTTCTATCTTAGATTGCATCATCACTTACCATCAGGTCAGATTGTAGTCAAGGGCTAACTTGTAGAGAATATAAAAAAAAAGCATCATCACTTATTATCTGGTGAGATTGCAGTCAAGGGCTAACTTGTAAAAGTGTAATCCAATACCGTCAAGTTTTAAAAGCACCATTTGCAGTAATACTGCTAATCTACGAGTAAACATACTTCGAATCCGTTATAAAGTGTGTAAATTGAGTTTACTTGAAAAAAAATAATTTAGAATTTTAGATTTCTGTTCTCTGAACTATTACTTTAGAAAAAACTCCTTTTCTCCACAGATTCTTCATAAACGAAGGTACATCAAAAGATCTCACCAAAGTCAGCAGAGACATTCGACACGAAAGGGAAAGTTACCGAGACCTCACAGGCAGGTACATAGAGAAACCTGAAGTTATTCCTCTAAAAGAAACCCACTATTCAGATATATCCAACAAGGAGTCCATATTGAAGAAAGAACAGAAGAAGGACCCTAAGCCTAAGGAAATAAAGACTAAAATCAAACGATCAGATTCAGGGAAAAGTGAATTAAAAGTGAATATCAGTGTTGGTAGCAAAGTGTTGATAGTTGAACCTCTGGGAGTGTATGACTGTATCAACTTGGGGAGGAGGATCGACGTGCTGTGGCCCTCCGAGTACCAGAGGGAGAGAGGTGGGAGGAACTATTGGGGGAGTTGGGTACCCATGGCAGGGATGGATGGTTTGGTGAGTTACTAAGATTTTCCACAAGTATTTATTTATTTATTGTTAAAAAGAAAAATCAACAGTGTTACCAAAAAAAATTAGTGTAAAATTTATTTTAGGAAATTTTGAATTTTTGGAAATTAGCTGTCGCCAATTGCAGATTTTCCATAGTTAATTTAACATAAAATTAAACAATAATCTGAAAATACATTCTATGTGTGTTTGTTTGTGTATGTGCGCGTGTGTGTGTGTAAGAGTAAATAAAGATTTGACATTGAAAATTTCTTGGATGAACGAAAAGCTCAATATTTCATAGTCCGTGCCAGGATTCGAACCCAGAACTTTGTGATTACTTTTTTATCAGTTTTGTTTCTTCCTTATTTTATGTCAAATGACAAGAGAAAATACATATAAAAAATTAAACCTGTCATTTAAATAAAAAATCAGTTAACAGTCCAAATTCACAACTCAATAATATCCCTATAACAGACTGCTTGCGATGTTCCCATTCTTCTAGGAATACGGGGCTAAAATATAACCTGTGTTAGCTGATAATGTAGCATTCCCTTGATGAAAGAATTTTTAAAATCGTACTAGTAGTTTCGGATCCTATTTGTAACAATAAAATGTTACAACAAAACAAATTTTAGTTTAGATGACAATCCGATATATATTTTTTCTTTTCAATTCCAGGTAGTACATAAATGGACACCGAGCCACCGAGACCCCAAACTACGGTCTCACGTCGACAAAAGCATCCTCTTGCTACAAATCGACGACAGGTTCGTGCCTATCGCTGAGAACTGCGTGCAAGACCTCGGTGACGAAGTGTAGAACTCGAGTTATAGGTCTCGTCAAATACGTCATCCAGTTATAGATCTCGTCGAATACGTCAACCAGTTATAGGTCTCGTCAAATACGTGATCCAGTTATAGGTCTCGTCATATACGTTATACAGTTATAGATCTCGTCAAATACGTCAACCAGTTATAGATCACGTCAAACACGTCAAACTAGTCTGATTGGTGACTTGTCTTGACTTGACTTGTTGCAAATCGACAATACCTAGGTCCAATACTTATATAATGTAGGTAAAGTTATTCAATCGCAGGGAAACTTTGGTTTTGGATGTTGTAAGGTGACAACAGACACATTCTGTATAAACTATAGGAACGACGGCACAGTAGAAAGGCAATGTTAAATTATTATTTATAGTGATACATGGCAGCATATGACATAAAAATCAAATCAAAAAGCTGTTGCTTAAAAATCATTTACAAGCAAATGATAATTTTATAATGTTTCTACATTGCTGACGTTCCATCTGTTACACAAACCAACCCGCTTATCCAATGCATGTATGTACACCTTACTTCTACAACCAAAGTAAAACTGTCATCATAAAATAGAAAATCCATATGATTTGCGCATCAAACTGATTTATAAATCACGTCAAACAGCTATTTATAAGTCACGTAAAATCACTATTTATGAGACGCGTCAAACAACTGTTTAGAAACCACGTCAAACTATCTATCCAAGTTTAGTAACTTGTGGTATCAGATCGCCGATAACTTTGATTTATCGTGAAAATCCACCCACAGAATATAGACAATGAAGTCTAGATACGAAACCAATGAGTTATAGACTGCGTCAACCTTGTTTGAACAGAATATATAGTTCTGTATTGTAAAAAGAAGACACTTGTTCTCATAGCATACAATTTCATTCAAAACAAACAATCAAATCGAGATTTAAATAATAATTTATATGTTGTGTCAGACATTGTTTCTGACGCAGCTTATAAATATTCTGCCAGATATATAGTTTACATATCTGTCTGTATATTATATATACTGTAGTCAAAAATTACTACAATTTGAGTAATTTTGAATCACGTCAAAAAAATAGACAACGAAATCTAGACTCAGAACCATTGATTTATAGAACACGTCAAACTTTATGCTGAGTTCTGAGTTAAGTCATTAGTCGCAGCGTTTTAACATGGAAATACTATGATGTATAAGCTAATACTGACTCATATGAGAAAAAAACAACTATATGGCACAAAACTACTCACATAAATGGCTATGATTAAGATTTAAATATAAATTCACCTAGTCACGGTTTAAAAAAAATAACACGGATTTGACAGAATATTGTAAAAATTCTAATTACTATGGAAAGTCTATTTGTCTATGTTTCATTCTGATATACACTAAATTAAAAATGAAAATTATTGTGATTATTCTACCAGAAATTTAAATAAATATTTGGTTTTTATTTAGTTTAACAAAGTTTTAACCCTCATTCGTTCGAGAGTTTTTTTAACGGACGTTAAAAAATCGTTCAAATACAACAAATATGCATTCCCACGACAGCGTTTTAAAGACATGGCACTTTTTTTTTTGACGACCTCCGTGGCGCAGTGGTATGCGCGGTGGATTTACAAGTCGGAGGTCCTGGGTTCGATCCCCGGCTGGCTCGATTGAGGTTTTCTTAATTGGTCCAGGACTGTCTGGAAGCTTCGGCCGTGGCTAGTTACCACCCTACTGGCAAAGACGTACCGTCAAGCGATTTAGTGTTTCGATGCCGTGTAGAAACCGAAAGGATTGTGGACTTTCATCCTCCTGACAAATTATCCCGCTTTCATCTTAGATTGCATCATCACTTACCATCAGGTGAGATTGTAGTCAAGGGCTAACTTGTAAAGAATAAAAATTGAGCTGTGTTGCATTTTAAATTTTGGGCGTTGAAAATAGACCTTCATTTAACTTCATACTATATTTGAACGCTTTTTTTAACGTCCGTTGTAAAAACTCTCGTGCGAATGATGGCTTTGTGTAAACAACAATGAGTCAAGATCAACAACTCTTTACGTATTTAATTATTAGGAAAAGCGGCCGACTCTTGGCCTATGTTGTGATTTCGAATAACAGGATATCGTTATTGAATCGACTAAAAATAATTTTAATCATGTAAAATGTTCTATAAAATTGTTAGAAATTTCCAAGTGTGTAAAAAAAGTGTTATCACATTAAAAGTTAAAATCTATTTACATTGTTGGACATTTCTAAACATATATACTAAACGTTCGTGTAGTTAATTCAAAAAATGTGTATATATATAAAAAATACGCTTGAAATGTATGTATGTATGTTGCATTGTAAATAAATGTACATAATGTATAAAAATGTATGCCGTAGCCTGTATAGTACATCTTGTGTTGTATGAAACGATTTGTGTAAAGTACGATTTTGTTTTGGGCAAAGTTCGCATATATATATATCTATTTATTTATTTATTTATTTATTTAATAAGGACAAACAACAGCTGTTACATTGTCACGTGTCAATAATTTACATTAATATACTAACTTATTGCACAGATTATTATAGGTTATCACAGCATTCACTATTAAAATTACTTATGTCAAAACTACAGTTGTCAGCAATGAATCAATGTTAAAATATACAATGCAAATTAATATCAAAAAATGTCGGACTACTATAATTAAAAGCTATTAAAATAAAAAATAAATCACGTAAAATTAAATAAATAAATAAAAAAAAACAAGAAAATTATATCTTAAAATCTATTAAACAATAAACATGTTTTAGGGATTGTATATGCAATGATCTATTACACACAATTCCAGTAACATAGATAAATGTTTAACGAAAAATAAGGACAAATATTTTATAATACTAGTTTTACGTTGGAATTTAAAAAAAAACAAATGTGAATAGCGGCAAACTTTCAAAAGTAAAACGAACTGTCACCCGCACCACCCTACATGAAACGAACTGTTGCAGAGCGTATCCGACCGATGATACACTGAACCAAATGAAAAATACTCATTCACAAAAAAGTCTTTCATTGGCAATTACGAACTTTGCCTGTAACAAAGTCTATTTTTTTATTTTTGTTACTTTTTTCACTAAATTTTAATTTTAAGTCGTAACTCTCTCCCAAAAAACAAATCTTAGTCCCTTTAGCACCAAAAATGTGGTTTGTATGTATGTATATTGGTACAAAATTAAGTTATGTAGTTAAATAAAGCGGTGTACACACTATTGCTTTTGAGTGTATTTAAAAATACTCGGACATTGTTTAATCTACCAATAACTTTTAATAGCGTATTTAAAGACTTCCTAGTCTTCTTTCTCTATGCACAATTTAAGAATAGAATAAAGGTTTTATTCACAACTTAGGCAAACCGATTAATCTTTTCTATGTTTACAACCATAACTTTGTTTTACATGTTAAAATTAAATCATTTTAAAAATATAAAACGACCACAAGGGTTTTTACTTCAGTTTTACATATATCAGCGTCAGAAGAAATAAACTAAAAAGTGAAAAAACAAATAAAAGCATATTTATTTACCAAGTCCAGAAACTGTTTGTTTTTGTGTATAATAGTTTCTTTATATTTCAGCACAGTGTGTACGTCGCTTTATATTTATATGTATAATACTATCGCTGTTATTTGTTGGGTATATATTTATTACATTAACTAACGTATTGTTCGAACGCGTACAGTATAGCTAACGCACAGTTCAGAAACAGACACCAATTAAAAAACAACAAGCCTTGTAAGGTTATCCTATAGAACTGGGAACTTCTAATGTCTAAATTTGTTTAGGCACGCCTTGCTGGACTAATATAGTCTAATACGAGTATGATATATCGCGCCAGGAGATAATGAGATAAATTTGACTTCACGCCCCATTGCTACGAACGAAAGTAATATTTATGTTACCTCTTTCGTTGCTATAGGACGAAAAAAAGATACGAGTATAAGTAACTCAAATTATCTTTTTATCACTTCGGGATACCACCTTATCGGCGAAAGACGTACTGCTATCAGAACCAAGTGGTATGATTGGTTGTTAATTTTTATGTATATACATATTGAACTCATCACGGTTTTTTAACTGAGGAAATAGAGTTATAGCGGGACTCATGTCTGACAAAATATTGAAACTAATGCATTTATTTATTTTAAAGCGGCACAAAAATAAACTAAAAACTTGGTGACTTAAATAGTGTGAAAAGCAAGTGACTATGCGACACTTTGGCTTCATCGTCTGGACTGCGCCCTTTGTTACTTTGTTAGGAAAGTCCGGTTGCACCACTCGCAGTATATCTGTCTACTACTGTAGTCGTAGATATAAGAAGGCTTCTAAATAAATGGCATACTGCATCAAGATGTTCTAAACGCCTTTGCTCGACCTCTGCTAATAACCTTTGAGTGACTATAGAATGTTGAACACTGCCTATTCTGAACTGTATGATTAGTACACTGCGCTAAGTACGTTGAGTTTTACGAATTTAAGGGGATTACAATAATTATTCCAGTTGATCGTTTAAAATTTAAATTATTATATTCTAAAAATTAAATCTAAATGTATAATTGTGTATTTCTTCTAAACGTTATCAATCTGGTGGTTTGGAATTTTTCTTTTATGAGACATTTTCGTTAGTAAATGAAGCGTTTATACTTGACCTAAAGCCTTGTTGTATGATGGGGGATTGATGAGGTGATTGTTGATGACCTTGCATGTTGTTGAGTATTTACATCAATTCTTATAAGAAGTCCGTATTGAAGGTGAACGACACATTGTATATGTATGAAAATGCAGTAAACTGCTTCATGGATGGCTTAGGTATTGACTTTTCGTCACGTATGTACGCTTGAGGTCACAAAAACAATTTTTAAAAAAGATCATGAAAAAATTAAAATTTAATGTCACAAAATGCTAAACAAATTATGAAATGTTATTTGTTAAAAAACAACAATAAAATATTTTTGAGCATAATCCGTTTTAAAACTGACATTTTTTCTTAATATTTTGTAAAAGAATTCATGTGGCCGATTTGTAAAACGTGTAACAGATTCTAAGTATCCCTTCACAAATACCAGACACATTTTTTTTAAATAACTTGCTTTACGGCTCTGGGTTCCAATAGCTTTGAGCTTAAACACCACAGTGAGAACAGTTCTCAGACAAAAACCGAATTACACATATTTAGACTGTCAATGTCATTCCCTGACTTTTCTTTAATACCTATGTATTCACTAGAAATTACATATTTTTTTCGCGAGTTGCCTTAATATATTTTAGACTGATTTTTTATAATCGCGAGCGCATCTAAGCCGTTGTTAATGCTAAATCGGTTGTACACGATACAGGCAACCGGTGACCATTATATAGTCTTATTTTATTATTATTATAGCCTTTTGAATTTATTCTGTATCAGACTAAAAGTCTGATTTTTTTGGACTTACAAATTAATTTAATACCATTTTTAAATTGGCACGTAAGTTACAGCGTGGTTTAAAGCTATGATTCAGAAAAATAATCCCATATATTATATCTTAAATAACTTGTTGCATAATAATAAAAAATGTACACTTAAATAAATTAAATTGGTTGTTTTATTTCAAAAGTATGGTCAGTTTTCTTGAAGTTTTATCAATTGGATATTAAACCAGAAACCTAAAATAAACAAATTGCGACTGTCGCGTTTTGATTGCGACAGTCGCGTTTCAAATGTGTCAAGGCGTTTCCGTGTGTTGTGTACAGCCGATTAACTGACTGTATGAATATAAACTAGACTATTGTTAACATATAGTACCTATTGCATTGGAACCATTTTGATAAGTTACAATAAAATCAATATAAATGTAAGTCGATTAAACGATTGTAAAGATTTAAATATGTTTTTTATGTAAATTATTTTAGCTGGCACCTCAACGTGATAGGTCTTTTCCCCTTAACTGCAATACTTACTAGATGCAAAAATGCATTGCATACCCCTAGAACTCGCTACAAGCCTTTATTGGAGAAGGAATTTTCCATTTAATACATTTTCTACATATAGTGCATACCCTAGATGAAAACTTTGTGCACGCCACTGGGTATCTCCTATAAAAAGGATGGCCTAGGCCTTTAAGGCTCGCTGAAATGGGCTAATAATACAAGTATAATACGAATGAGTTGAGTTGCCAGGTAAAAAAATATATAATGTACATAGAGATTAAAAATATAATAAAATAATCTTGCTCTCTCTCATGTCTATGCGACCAAAGACGACGAAGCGGACAAGGATTTTATACTATAGATATATCACGCGCGTCGAAAATGAAGCGGGAAAAAGTGACTAATTGTCTTAATTTCATTTAGCCGCATTGTAAACAAGGAAAGATTATTTAACTACAATATCGAGTTGTGCGTTCAAGAAGATTAATGTATACATAAATTTATAATATATATAAATATATTTATGTATACATAAATATATAATATGTATGAATATATTTATGTATACATAAATATATAATATAAGTCAACACAAAATTGTGCATGTGTGCGCTCAGTGCAGTAACTAAATTCGGATCACTTTTTGCGGTGTTTTTGTTGGCACGTAACATATCTAATAGTAGAAATTCTTTGGAAGCAGTTCATTATCCATTTGTAATGTCATCTTGTAACTTATTAAAGTGACTCAATTTGTCTCCTTTTGAATGATAAATGTTAAGTGTTCACTGTACTTATGAAGAACCGCGGGTTTTCACTTCCTTATATACGCCTTTTGCCTTTGATGTACAAGGATCCGAAACTGAACTAAAAATAACAAGACGACAGGACGATTCCCTACGGGTTACCTTTTTAAAATCCTTATATACATATTCATTATTGTAAAGAATATGTATGAGAATCCAGAGTTTGTATTAAGTGGTATGAATTTCCCTTTCTTTGGGACTTACCTTCGTCAAAATTCTATCTTTCGCCACTGGTGTATACGCTGTATAATATACTCTATTTTACTTTAAAATTTAGATTTAAAAAATCACGAACTAGATTGATCAAATGTTTTTGTAAAATTCAATTTGATTGGAGGTGATTTTGATTCAAGAATTTTTTATGGAAGTAATGAATGGTATATTACACATTATATTTAATATTTAGTTCAGATTCGGCGCCAAATGTATGTATATTTTTTCAATTGATCTTGAAATACGATCTATTATCCGCCCACTTTAACATGCGCGAGTAAACTAAAATGGGCGAATAATTGTGCCTCTGAGTATATTCTTGTTCATGTTCTACGTTTAAATGATTTTTAGAAAGAACATCGTTTCCTCTTAGATAGTAAATAATGACATCATGAAAAAAATGCCCCAATTTTAATATTAAGTTTTCCACAACTGAATGTAATTTTCTTAAATTGGTATTATTTAGACTAAATTAAGTTGGTCTATGGCCGGTCGTTATCTTGTTTTTTTCAAAATCACTGTCACTGATAATATATTCCGTTATCAACCCATAATCGGCTCACTACTGAGCTCTGAGTCTGAGTCTCCTCTCAGGGATAGGCCAATAGTCCACCACGCTGGCCCACTGCGGATCGGCAGACTTCACACACGCAGAAAAAGAAGAAAATTCTCTGGTATGCAGGTTTCCTCACGATGTTGTCCTTCACCGTTTGAGACACGTGATATTTATTTTTTCAAGATAATACTTATATATTCGTAGTTAATTTTAATTCACTACAGACTGATTTGAAAAATATTTTCACTAAAAGAAAGCTTCATTGTGAAGGAGTAAAATATCCCACGGAAATGGGAAAACCGCGAGGTTCTGCTAGGAAAGCATATACTTGTTTTTCTTTAAAAACTAAAATACTTTATCCATCATATACAAATTAAATTTTTGCCTTCGTCAGCAATTATTGAAAAATTCAAGATAAACAACCCAAACCCGACCGACTGATAATTTTCATACCTCTTTTTTTAATAATAATAATTGTTTATGGTATAAACTCTGATGGCCACTGTATAAAACAATTACAATCTAATACTTGAGAAAAAAATAGGATCTGTTTTCACAACGTACAATTGTAAAAAAATGCACAGCGTGCGGTAAAATGGTATAAGTATAGATTTAAGTGAAAATGTAATTCTTGTAACAATTTCGAAATGTAGAATTCTGAACTACGAATTTAATGTCAGTGTTACTTTGCATTTACATATAGGGCTTCCTTTGTCGCTTCATATTGTCAGAATCAGAGAATAGTAGGACTTTGAATACGAATGCATTTTACAAAGTTTGTATAGGTCGCGCCTAAGTTCTAGTCCGCCCTGAACACGAGGCGTGTGCTTGCACAGTTAACGAAAACATACGCCAGTCATATTGGATAGAAGCAGGCGTTACTTTACGGAAGTTCATTATGAATATATAATAATTTATTTATTTTGCTATCAGCCGCGAAAAGCCGAATTCTACAACGTGCAATTGCAAAACATATCCTGAGGATGCTCCGGTTTCGGGGTGAAACGTACGTAGAGAATATTTTGTCGGACCTGGGTGACGTTCTTGCATGGGTTCGTCGGCTTTTCGCGGGTGATAGCAAAATAAATTATTATATATATCCCAGTCAGATTATAAATAGCTGCTCCGGGGGAAAATTCTGTAACGATGTTTTGTATAACTTGCAAGTGCGAGTTTCGAATTGATGTCTATCTTTCTCTTTCTATAGTATCGTGTTAGACACAGAGAGATAGAGGTGAATTCGGAACTCGCACTTGCGAGTTATTCAAAACATCGTTACAGAATAGCCCTCCAGTTTCGTGTGTTGCAATATCTGAGCGGACTAGAAGTTTGGCGCGACTTACCTATGCTTGTACACAAAACCACTTGAGTCCTCGTATGCGCGATGCAGGCTGCTGAGCTCTGCTGAGCTCAACCGGAGCATCCTCAGGAGATGTTGACTCTACAACGTGCAATTGCAAAAATTTCGGTTTCGGGGTGAAACGTACGTAGAGAGTATTTTGTCGGACCTGGGTGACGTTGTCGCATGGGTTCGCCGAATTTTCGCGGATGATAGCAAAATAAATATATCATTATATAATCATGATGAACTTCCGCAAAGTAACGCCTGCTTCTATCCAATAGTGATTTTTCTTTTTTAACATGGCGGGGAGAAATAAACATGGCTTCTTTGAAGTTCAAATAATTACTAAATTTAAATACCGACAGTAGTAATATTTATTTATTGTATTTTATATACATAATGATTATAATTCATAAGATTAAAATGCTCTTATGAATTATAATATATGAGAAATAGTAACAATGTCCTTTTTATACATTTAGTATTTATTTTCATTAAAAAACGTAGGCAACTCTACCCACGACTCTCTTGCTTCCCCTTTGTCACCAGCACCCCTGTTTCGCGCAGACGAGGACTCGGCTAGGAGGTTTGATTATTTCAATAGGGTAGTTGACTCATATCAAATTTAATATAAACAATATTAATTTCGCATAGTACATGGAATAAGGGTCCGGAATATATTGATATTAATTATTAAAAGTTAAGGATTTCTTAAAAAACTTAATTTAAAAATCATGTATTTTTTAAATTTTCCAAACGTCAAAAACACTGTCGTCCATTTTGTGACGTCATAATGTTAATTGATGTACTAAACGTCAAACAAATTATTAACTACCTAATAGTTTTGTCAAACGCTGTTGTTACAGTGACGTCATGAAACAGTTGAAATATGACCATCATGGCCGACGCGCGTTTTAACTGGTATTTAAAAACTAAATTTTCATTATACTCGTCTCATAAAATATGATTTTTTTAAATTAAATTAATTTAGTAGAACGATAATGAAAACTATTTAAGACCATTTAAAAAAAGTGTCAACTACCCTATGCAACACTTGCATATGACACTTTCGGCTGTACACTAGATTGACATACGAAACTGCAGGTTCCATTGCACGATGGATATAAATAGCCACTCGATAATGCCACTCTAATATCAACCTAATCCGCCTTGTTCTAAAGTGGAATTTCAAATGGGCTGTTTGTAAAACAAATAAATAAGTAGTAAGAGATAAGACTTAAAAGTGAGTAACATTAAGCTCATTTTTCTTTGCATGCAAGAACATGCAATAGATTTGAACTTTCAGTAAGTAATCAACTTTAACTATTCATACATGACTAGTGCATATGTCACTGAATTGTCATTTTACTGACTGGGATTTATAAATAGTCGTACATACGATCAATCTTACTTGAGATTATTAATTCCAGTAAGTAAAATGACATTTCAGTGACAGATGCACATGTCATTTTATTGACTGGAATTAATGATCGTACTATAAAGTATAGGCTACACAAACGCGTCCAAGCTACGCCTGATAAATCACACTACATGTAAATAATTACTTACAAAATTCAATCTTGGACATTATTGTGATTGTTACATTTTATAAAAAGGTCTGTTTTTAGTCTTTTTTTTTTTAAATAATGTGTTAAAAGTATAAACAAATCATATGTTTAAATATAAAATTTATGTGTACAGCCGATTCAGTATGCATTACATTGAGAAACAGAATTCCTGTAGAACGTAGTTTGTAAAGGAAAGCACGATCCGTCCACAAAGATGTGTTTTCTCCCGACAGGTAGCCATATTTACATACGTTCAACGTATGTAAAATATATCTACGAGTAAACATCTAATCTATTTTAATGACGATTGTAAAAGTTGCTATTCGATGCTGAATTTTCTCGATTTGAAAATAAATAAACAATTGGAACAAGTAAGCTGCGCTCCGCCGGACATTTAGGCATATAACAGGAAAAAGAAGTGAAAAATAGCAACTTTTCCGATAACAAACTAAGGTAATATCATTATGCCCATAAAATCGTTCTTAAACTAAGCTAAGGTTACTAGTAAAGCGTCTAAGTTGCGTCCACGTTGGTGCGCTGCGTCAATCATAACGAATATGTTCTAGTTAGTGATTGGTCATACTCAGGATGGTTCTTGTTTGTGATTGGACGCAGCACACGTCACTGGGGACGCAAAATGGACGCTCCAGTGGGGCCTTCGCTTTAATGTAACTGCCTATGTACCTACGTAAAGTACGAATATAAGATTGCACAATTTATGTTAAAATTATTGTCATGTGGTGTAAAAGATTTAAATCCAAGATATGCTCTGACAACGTATTCATGTTTCTAAACCATTCTAAATTCACTCTTTAGTTGAGAGCATGTCTTAAGATTTTCATCGTGTCGCCAAAATTAAGTAAAGGAGAAATCAATAAATGTTCTTAAAATAAGTTAAACTGCTTTATGGTTTTTTATCACATACCTACCAATACATAACTTTATACTTTTCTAAGACTGTGGTGTTATATGTATTTCTTACCATCTTTGTAGGTACAAGTGCTGTTTCATTTCAATTTTAATACAACTAATAATTGTTACTATTTTATTTTATTAAATACAATGTGGCCATCATTAAATTTAAATAGATGCAAAATACATAATTCAAATTAATTTATTTTATTTAAAAATGCAGTTAAGTACATTTTATTTGCAATGATTTTTTTATGTTACAAGGTGTTAAAATATGATGTCACTTTTCGGCTTTATTGCAACAAAATGACAGAAAATATTTGAAATTGTTTAATTTAATAAAACAATTTATTAAAAATGTTATTTTTAATATAGATAAATCATTAGTCTTACGAAAGTATAAAGTTACGTATTTTATAATACAGATTTTGTCATGTCACTTTTTGTGTCGGGGTCAATGAACTCCAAACCCACATGGTACCAGTAACAAAGTATATGTTGTTTGTGTCGAGTGAAAACCGCCGGTAGAAATGTTAAATTATGTTAAAATACGATTAACAATATCGAGGTGTATCCAGAAATAAAGCGGTACATGGAATTTTGGATTTTTTTTCTCCTACTTCCACAAAATAAAACCCTTACCTACCTTGAATTTAAATCTCGCTAAAATTTTCTGACAATTTCAGTAAGCCAAAGTAATAAAAATTGATTTTTAAGTCTGTGATTATTTTTACCACCGCTAAAAGCGAAAAAAGTAAATAACTATTTATTCTTCCTATCATTTAATCTACCAAATGCAATCGGTCCCCATGACGCTTATGTAACTGCAAATTTAGCATTCCCTACTATGTGGTAGGAACATGGGCTGAAAAGCTTTCAGCCTTCATAAAATGACATAAGTCTGGTTATTACAGGCTCTTCTTTTATAGAGGACGTTAAGTGCATTTTATCCGAGGGGGACTACTTTGAAGGGGACAATATAAATTTTGATGAATAAATAAATATTTTTTCATAAAAATATAAATTCACCTTACTTTTTGAACAGGGTAGTATATTACACATATAAATAAAAAAAGCTTTTCTTGGGAAAATATTTATTGAAATAGGTAGTTCTGTAAATACAGATTTAGATTTAATTCTAAACAAGGTAGCATATAGATATATATATAGACTTTATACCTATTGTTTGGTCTATGTAGATCGCTCCACACATCGAGTCCGCTCTGAACCCGAGGCATATTATGTAAAGGAAAATACCTATAGCCCAGCCGGCACCGATCTCCTATCACACTAATATTATAAAGGCGACAGTTTGTGTGTATGTTAGTTCCTCTTTTACGCTGCGGCTACTGAAGCTATTTGGCTGAAATTTGGAATGGAAATAGATTTTACTCTGGATTAACACATAGGCTACTTTTTATCCCGGAAAAAACTATGGTTCCCGCGGGATTCGAGAAAAACTGAATTCCACGCGGACGAAGTCGCGGGCATCCGCTAGTTAAAATCAATGCCAGTCGGGTAAATTAATAATAGTTGCGTAGTTCGGCCTGTTGGAGTATCAGAACGGACTCGAAGTTTGACGTTAGTATAGTAGGTATACCAAGTATAACTAACCTAATAATTTTGTACAAGTTAACGAAACTTAATCTGTATAGCTTGGCAACTTCGTTCGCACGCTCCCGATGTTGCGCGCGGTCCGGGGGGCGTGTAGCGATGAATGAAAAACCCACGACTGGTGCATCACCTCACTTCCCTGCACGCACGATTTCACACCCGCGCAGTCTTTCCGCCCGTCGCCCGCATAACATGGGAGTGTTGTCAACGAACTTGCCAGACTATAGATACCTACTAAAATAAGATGGACGACAATTGGTTTGGTTTTATAAAGGTAGGCTTAGTAGTCTACTACATACACATAGAAAATACCTTTATTTAAAGTTAAGTATTAATTTAGAAAAGTAAGTAGGTACATAAAGATTTAGGTAAATATTAAATATTCCTAATTTTTCTATGACACGGATGCTCTAAAATTCTAAAAAACTTATAGGTCGCGCCAAACTTGAAGTCTGCTCTGAACACGAGGCGTGTGTTTTCGCAGTAAAGAAAAAATATCTGAGGCTGAGTTTGTTGTGGACTCTTCTCGGACCAATTCGCTTTGGGACCCTCGTAAGTAACTTTAATTATCACCATTAAATCAACGTAACTTAACGTTTTAGAAGGGCTTGTAAAATAAATGTTTTTTTTTATTTCGACATCCCAGCCGGGTTAATAACTGCGCAGTACCTACGTCATCAACCCATATTCGGCTCACTGCTGAGCTCGAGTCTCCTCTCAGAATGAAAGGAGCAAGGCCATTAGTCCACCACGCTGGCCCAATGCGGATTGGCAGACTTCACACACGCAGAGAATTAAGATAATTCTCTGGTAGGTATGCAGGTTTGTCACGATGTTTTCCTTCACGGATTGAGACACGTGATATTTAATTTCTTAAAATGCACACAACTGAAAAGTTGGAGGTGCATGCCACGGACCGGATTCGAACCCACACCCTCCGCTATCTGCAGTACCTACGGAGTGTAGCAATATCAGAGCGGACACAAAGTATGGCACGAGCTATATCTACCAAGGTATAGTCGGATGCAATCTTTATGACGTCTTCGAAATAAGGTGCTGGTATCAGGTTATGGTTATACTTAAAGTACGTACGCTAAAATTAAGACGCGTGTGCACCGCCGTCTTAAACTAGGCTGGAGTCCTGGCACATTAGAAAATGGGGTCCTTTTGGAAAGTAAAAAAAGCGAATTATACCAACATTTTTTTACTAAGTATGACCATTTATACCTACCTAAACACATACAGTATCATACAATATGCTATTAATGATCTTAGAATACTGCTGGATTTTTGGTTACGATTACGATAACGATTTTGTTGACCAAAATCTTCTATATGTCAAGCTTTTTGAAGTATTTGTCAGACCTTCGGGGCCCCCGAGAGAATGCCCTGTGTATTGCGCGTCTTTAGGTGGGTGCCCTACCGTTGCGCCCCAGAGTAACCGGTGATACCTAAACCGTCATAAACAATGCATCCGACTATATCTATATTTTCCATTATAGTACCCACCTACAGCGAATGAAATTTTTATATCAATAGAACCCAAGGTTCTTAATAATTTCGAATAGGGTTAATCACTAATTTTCAATATTGGACCAATATTTATAAGAACGGTTTGGATAATTTCTAAGCTCAATCATAACATGAATACATACATATATATTTGACAATTATGAAGACAAGCTTGTTTTTTGGCATAATATGCTAATATACAAATCTAGTGATAAAACTATTAGACCAGGTATGGTATATAGTTTATATAAAGATATCATAAATATAGGTATATACTATATACCCATATTTATGATTTAATTAGTTAGTTTCTTAGTTGACTGATAGACTAGGACCTAGGTAAAGCCCAATATTAAAATTAAATTATTAAGTCAAGCCATTGATGCTATTTAGCTCCTAACCATTGAGCTCCATGGCAGGCTCAACATGGAAAGGTTATGGGTTCGATCTCCGCACTTTGAACTATAGTCGTACCTATTATTTTTCGGATTCCGTTGTTCCACAAGGATTATGTTCCACTTATAATTTCGCCATGTACGTCTATCCGCGGTTTAGCGCAAATACTATTACCTACTACTAGAAAGCTGTAAATTAGCATGAGTTTGTACATTAAAATCGTGAACAAAGTCGTAAAATAAAATTTTGAAAAATGATTTTTTTTACCTCCCCTACATACAAAGTGAGGATGAATTTTGTATAGTCTATCACATAGTTTGGGGTATCGTTATCGGTAATTTTGTGCATTACATAAGTAACTAAACTGCTCATTCAATCTACGGAACCCTACAACGAGCAGTAGCCCGACACGCATTTGGCCGGTTTTTTTAATTAACTAAAAAAAACCATCTTGTGTAGAACGAAGGAACTCTAGCACCAAGGTTGCAATAAAAAATAATTCTTACGCACACACATGACACAAGATTTTTATATTTCTAACAATCAGGCTTTACCTAATCTATCCTAATATTTATTCGAGTCAACTATGTGTAAGTTTATTTGTTTGCAGCCGTAGGTTTTAGCATATCTACCTACGCACTAAAGCGGTAATTAGGGAATAACTACATTAGCATTGCATTAAATTTACTCAAATGAGTCTTTTAGTACTATGTGTATAAGCACATCATCCCTACTACATTATTTATTATATTTACACATAAAGTATACATAAATTTACTAATTTTGCTACCTACTTACAATATCTATCCGACATTAAATTAATCAATTAGTAAAAAAATAATTCAGGACGGACTCGTAAAATAATATAAAATGAAACAAAAAATATAAATTATAAAACAAAAGTTTATTTCTTAAGTCAGGATTAAATAACATTTTACAAAAATAAAACAAAAAAACACGAGCACATTATAAAGTACATAACAATTTGCTACCTATATACCTAATATCGCTGCATAGTTTTTGTAATTAAAATTTAACTAAGTATAATATAATTCATTTAGATAAACATTTGATTTTAGACATTAATAGATATTATGGGTAACTATATTTTAAAAATTACTTACACTGCAAAAAATGGTACAGGTATGGCGAACAGATCTCAATTTATATCATTATATATTCACTTTATTCATGCATTAAAATTAAAACCCAACATACTCATTGTCACTACAAAAAATGGTCACATTTATCAAAAAGATTCCAATTTACTTTCTATTTTTTACTGGTAAATTAATTAGTTTAAATAGCTATAGAACTAAAAAGGTTCGTCATACATGACACTTTTTATCACTTCTACATACTGTACATAATATTCAAATTTAAATTTGATTATTAATTTTATTTCAATATATTGATATAATTTAAAAACTACACTCATTTAAATTGGTTCTACAATATAAATAAGTAAAACAGACTCCAAAATTTATATTAATAAACTGTTTTATCATATATAGATTATTAATATTAAGAATAGACCAATTAACATTTAACTTTTGGAACAAATATAATATTATATTGTTAAAATGTGTATATCTAACGACAGACACACACAGTCAAGTATACCTGAAAGTTACGCTCAGAGATGTGGCTGATGAAAAATGAATATTTAAATTGATATTATTATATCAGTCATATTTTCTTTTATATATAAGTATATACAATATACTTATTTAGTATGTAGTATGTAACTCTACTATCTGTTTACTAATAAAATTGTGAAGATGTAATTTTTAAATGATATCTAAGTTATCCTAGCATAGTGAACGAAAGCGCCACAGTATGGGCAGGACAATTTAGTTTTTTTTTAATTTTAACACAAAATTACAGAACCGATTTCCATAAAAATTTAATGGGACCAATCTGGAAGTATACTCTTTCAAACAAAAACAGAAATTTCAAAATTGGTTAAGAAAAAATAACTTAATAACATAATACATATTAATAACAACATACATAACTTCATTTAAATGGCAACAAAACATTTAAAAAAAAACATACGCGTCGAATTAGACTTGATGGCATACTTGATTGTATGTGGGTGACATAACAAATTAAATCCAAGTTTTTTTAAACAACTCTTTGGACGTAGATCCTTTAAAATACAAAATAATCCCTCTCAATTACATATACATAACTAAGTATAATAATTCATCTCGTCTTATTTATTATCAGAAATACAATAAGTTATAAATTTTAAAACTGCAATAAAAAACATACGAAGCATTTGATTATATTATAATATAATATGTACATATTTTATAATTTTTTTGATATTATAAATATCAAAAAAATTATAAAATATACATTCAAAAGTTTTTTATATATTTTCTATTACAAATAAAAGAAAATATCCTAGGGTTGCCAACCGTCCCGGATTTCATGACCCGCATTAGATATTTCGTCCCGAAAATCAATATTAATGACTATTCATACATATATAAATCTATCTCCTAAATAAAAATGACTATTTGTACGTTTGTTTTCTGTGTTTTATTTAAAATTAAAATTCCATTGTGATGTCACTTTATAGTTATTATGTATACGCCTCTCAATGTGCCTTTTCCATTTTTTATACACTTTTATTGTAATAAATTTTATAATTTTCATTATAAAACATATTAGAGAATATTTGCAAATACTTTTTCATTGGCAAACCTGAAGTCAGGCAAATATAACTTAAGCTAACAACTACTTATCTACATAAATTAATGATGTAAGTCTAACATGCATAGACATAAAATATTTTTTTCATGCAAAATCAGCGTCTACTCTTTTAGACATTTTTATTGTTTTTTTTTTTAATACAACATTATTCTAAGCTTCTCCTTATATTGTCACACGGTTTCCGCCATTGTACCCACATAGTTACGTATACAAATCAATATATTCAATTTATCAAGAACCACAACCTCAATGCGAAAATACTTTTTACAGGTTGGTTTAAGATACAATTTTGAAAAAAAAATTCAATTTCTCTCTTCAATTAGAAGCAAAGAACTATTTTGTAATATTCTAAGCGTTATTCGTTCGCTTCATTAATAAACATGGCTATGGCATTTATTATTTAGAGTAATATATTATTGCATGTTTATATGCATATTAGTGAGTTTATATGGTTTATGATTTGATTGATTAAGTATTTAATTTGTGATTATAAAACTATGGGTATATAAATACATATAATTCTCAAATGGTCAGTCAATTGTAAAATCTGATAACATTTACCTAAAAAACAAATCAATGGCAAGAAATATATCCATATATGTATAAAACAATTGTCTAGAAAATATGTCAAATATATTTACGCGCCATCTTTCTTTTTGCCGGACATCCGGTCGATTAAGTTATTGATCATGTCAGCGTCCACTAGGCCGATGAATTTATCTACTATTAGACCATTTCTGATTGCTATAACCGCTGGCACAGCTTTTACCTGAAAAGAGCATTTTTGTTGCATTTTTCGAAAAAATCTTAAGTCGGATATGTGACCTACCTTTTGGTACAGAGTTTTTATTTAGCAAAGTAAGAGCAATTAATGTTAAAAATTCAATCTAGTTGAAATAATTTTGCTACAAGTTCATAATTATACAGGATGGATATTGGATACACCACCTAATTATCTAAAACGAATTTTTATAGTTTTCCAAAAATCCCTCTTGAATCAGCTTTTTCAATGCTGTAATGTAATTAAGATTTTAATTGTTAAATATTATGGATTACATTAGCGATGTACACTAATACTATTTTCATAAATAATGTTTTATTTGTTATGTAAAAGAAGCTTTGAGTGCAATAACTATTTTTCTTTCATTAAGATAATGGATCTCTAGGGATTTTTGGCAATCAAATTAGTTTTATATAATTAAGTGATGTATCTACCATTTGCGTTTAACCCATTAATTATGGAACACCCTGCATATTGAACATAATTTAAAATAGATACATACCTCAAATGTGTGCACCAGTTCAGCATTATCCTCTACATCAACCACAGCCAGGTCCAGATTGTTGAGTGGTTCTATCAGCTCTTTGAGCTTGGGAGTGAGTATTTTGCACGGCTCACACCATTCGGCGTGAAAGTTTACTATGACTGGCTTATCGTTATTCATTACCTAGAAAAAAAAAATTATTAGCTTGGCAACTTCGTACGTAACACTCCCGATTGTCCGCGCGGGCCGGGGGGGCGTGTAGCGAAGAATGAAAAACCAATGCCATCATATGCAATGCAGTTATAAAATCATTCTCACCTTATTAACAAACTCATCGTTATTCTTCACAAATATAGTTTCATTGTGCACTATTGAGGTTGATATAGCTTTGGCTCTCCGTAGGCCGGCGAGGTGCCGCATTGGCGACCTTAGTCCTTGACTTAACATCACACCATTCATGTTTCACCTTTAAAACAACACCAAATGTTAATTATGAAAATGCCTCTCTTGGTTTAGGAGAGAGGTACTTAGGCCTACCACACTGCTCAAATGCAGGCGGGTTTAAGGAAATAATGTTTCCAGCACTCTAAACAAGTCATTTGATAATTATGTATCACTATCATAATCATAATGTAGAACTGGATTTTCATTCTCCTCCTAACAAGTTAGCTCGCTTCCATCTTTGACTGCCTCATCATTTACCATCAGGTGAGATTGTAGTCAAGGGCTAACTTGTAAAAAAAACTAGTTTCATGTATTCTGGTTTTTCATGACTTCTTTGGTGCATTTGGTGCTGTGGTCCTGGTTTGAGTTTCTATTTATCATGTCATGTCTGGTCTGGTGATAGGTATTGACTTTGGCTCTACCCGACCAGCAAAGACATATCACCAAGCGATTTAGCATCCTGGTATAATGTCCCATAGAAATTCTATGGGACATTCTGGTTTATTTTACTCATATCTCTTTCTATGATAGAAACCGTCAGAGGCGTGGGTAAAATAAGTAACTTCTTCCGAGTTAGGCCTTCTTCTTTCTTCTGGGGAGTTTCCAAACTTGGCCATGTGAATACAGTTAGGCCTTTTACATCTTAGCCTGCATGATCACTTAACATCAACAGAGATAATAGTCAAAGGCTTGCTTGTCATTAAATGAAAAAAAATTAAAAATCCTCTGAGGATGTAACACCAATTTCCCAGCTCCAGGCTAATATTGAGCATTTCTTAGACGAAGGAAGTTTTATCCTTCATCTGAAAAATTGATATGATCCAAAGACAACCAGTAGACAAATAAAGCAATCAAGTTAATTTACATTGAATTTTAACGCAAGAGCACTGTTACTTTTTAAACCAGAATAGTAACAAGTTAACTTTAAAATTCAAATTCAAAACATTACATATATCAATTCATTAGTCATACAAAACATATAGTTGAACACTGAGCAGGCACTTACGCAAGCATCTAAGACAATATCGAAATAGAAAATGTACACATGTGTAGCAAATTCATGCGGGTAAAGTCTAGCTCCAAAAATAGATATAATTGGGTAACTGTAATTTCATCACAATGTTTCTTAATGAGAATGAAAGTCTGATGAGGAAAATAAACACAAATAAAGGCATTATATGAAATGTAGCAATTATATTTTGAAAATAGTTTTTAAGACTAAGAATTATACTACCTACAATTTTCACTGCTGACAGGCAATATACTTCGACAAACGCTAGTTATCAACTACTTATAAGTGATAAGTCCTCACATTATTTGTTCTTAGATGAAATAGACTACAAGAAATTTGATAAGGATAAAGATATGAGATCTTATTGATATTAAAAATATATTAAATTTTGCATGTTTTTATGTATATGTAGAAATTACTAAGTAAGTTTTGATGTAATTTGGCACACTTATAGAGAAAACAACATGCGTTTATACAGATGGTTTTCAAACGATTGACAGAGAGCCTAGAAGCACACAACAATTAGCAATATGATTGGTGCCTATTACTTATTAGTTGTAGAAAAGCTCTTTAGGACAGGATTCCTTCAGGCAAGTATTTTCTAATATATTATGCTTATTTTTGCTGCCAAGCACATCTGATACAGTCAGGAGCATATGGCTTTTGGTGTAATTACAGGCAAATGAAGCTTAGCGCCTATACCACAGGTACGCAAGGATATTTATGAAAATATCACTGTTTTGTTTACAATCTCAAACTCTTAGGCCTTAGTACTCATTTTACGCCCACAGGAAAGCTAACTTTGACTTTGGCTTTATCTGACATCATTATCATATCAGCCGATGGACATCCACAGCAGGGCATCCAGCCATCCCTGCGACTCATTTGATGTTGTCAGTCCACCTGGTGTAGGATCGACAAACACTGCTCTTTCTAGTCACCATTCTAGCACCTTGGGACTACAACGTACATCGGCTCAGCGAACAATTTCTGACAATGTTTATTTTATTCTTTCTTTCAATCACATTTGAGGAACTTTCTGTAATTGTGTGACTCAGCCTAGTGTAGTGCAAAAGCAACATGATTCATGCATCCTGCTTGTTTAAAGCACTCACCAGTCCCCAGGTATTTAACAGTGTTAGTACGAGAGCAAGCTTATAGATACATTACATCCGGGTTTCAAGACTCAGGAACGAAGATGTCACGTAATAAAAGAGAAAGGAAAAAATACACAATTTTACTGTGAAAACAGTTAAAACTAAATACGCATCAGGTATGTAACGCACTGGATTGTAATAACGCAATGAATCCTCGGACTGGCTGATAAACGCGTCAAGGGCAGCTATGACCATTAATACGAAGAAAACTTTCGTATAGTAACCGTTACGGGGGTAGATAAACCACAAGGAAGCTACGGAATAGACCCAAATTGAAGCAGAGAAAGTAAAATGTATTAGATCTGTGAATGCAACTGTGACAGACATCGTTAACAGTGTTTGTTAATCATAATAAGCAGTTTTCTGATTACATTTTGCACCGTACCGTTGTTTTGTTATTTGTTAGGATTTGTGGTCATGCATACAATGGTTTTATTTACAGATAATCTCTTATTTATGTCAATGCCACATGAACGAACTTTCAATGTCCCAATTGAATCGTTTTATGTATTGAATTTTACCAGATTCCTAAATATGTCGATTGGATATTTATCACTTATTTTTTAATTATTATTGTTGAACAGTGAACACAAATTCCAAAATCCAAATGTTGACACTGACAGCTGATCGATTAACACAGAACAACGAGTTTATTGTTACAGAGCATAGAGCATAGAGCATAGAGTATAAAATATAATTTATTGGGTTAAAAAGTATATTTATAGATTTGTAAGTGTTTTACGCATTACGATCTTCTGTCGGTGAATTTTATTGCGATACAAGTCCACTAGGTGCGATTTGTATTTGGTTTGAGATTACAATGGAAGTATGGACCATAGTAATATATAGTTAGTTGCTATACATATAACTGTCTATTATACCCTTTGACAATCTATAACAAGATCAATGAATGAAACTCTCTCTTGAATTCAGTGGGCATTTTTTTATGATGAGAGTGGGGAGGCGAGCGCATTATATTTTAGACCCTGTACTATCAGGTGCATCAGGTGAGTAAAAAAAAACTATTATACTTCCGTCTACGGCCTGAAAAATGAAAGCTTTCAGCAGGGTGTATTCAGTCGGTACTTGGTCGGTACTCGGTATCGGTACATTTCGATCTCAGTACAAAATTGCACATGGTTCTAACAGTGGTCTATAAATGGCGCTTTGACATTATCTATCTAGACTACGAGAAAGCGTTCGACAGGGTGCCAATTCGACGATTATTACATAAATTAGAACACCTTGGCATACGTGGAAAATTGCTACTTTGGATAACAGACTTCCTGAGTGTAGGAAATTCCGCGTAAGGGTTGGTGATGAAGTGTCAAGTGTCCACCCTGTACACAGCGGTGTACCTCAGGGTTCTGTACTAGGACCAATATTGTTCATTCTCTACCTAACTTATTTGCAGAATGTTTTGCATCTCCTATTTACACTATTTGCTGATGACACGAAATTCTTTGAAAATCCCATTAAACAACAAAGACATATCCAGCAAGATTTAGATGCTATTATTAAGTGGACCAAAAGTTGGCTTCTGTCACTGAATGTCAATAAGTGTGCTATTTTACATATTAGGAAAAAGAATCCTCGATTTCCATACTATTTGGATAATAAACAACTAAAACAAGTAGAAATTCAAAAAGACCAAGAAGTCATCATAAGCAGTGATCTTAAATGGGAGACACACATTTTGGCTATTGTTCATAAAGTAAACTCTATCCTTTACACAATCTGAAAAGCATTCTTTAACATCACTAACAATACTTTTGTAGCCATTTATAAGACCTATATGCGATCCTTGTTAGAATATGCATTTCAAGTAAGTAATGAATCCATATTTTAAAAATGATATAGAAATGCTTGAGAAAGTGCAGAAACGAGCCACTAAATTGACTAGGGAGTTAAAGAACCTTAATTATGAGCAAAGGCTAAATCGTCTTGGAGACTAGACGAGAAAAAGGAGATTTAATAGAAACGTACAACATTTTAAACAATTATTATAATGTAGAGGAGTTAAAAGAATTATTCATTAGAAAGTGTAACCCTACATTAGGAGGCTATATTATCAAACTCAGATGCCAAAGAGCTTCCCTTAAGCCCTTCAAACACTTCCTCAGTAACAGAATAGTTAAATTGTGGAATAGACTGCCTGAGGATGTGATAACAGCAAAATCACTAAATGCGTTTAAGAACCGGCTGGCTAAACATGTAGCAATAAGAAGCACAAGGATATAGGTGCATCAGCGAAAGCTGCTTAGCCTATAAATATAATAATAATAATCTGAATCATTATTCAAAACGATGATATGATGTTATTTTTCCAAAAGAAGAAAAAATAAATGTCTATCTATCCCATTTGTGTTATTTTATTTGTGTATCCTAATTCCTAATAAAAATGATCATAGAAATACTTAGAGAACAGTTAAAACTAGTAGGAAAACAGTATGTATAAGCATATATACGTAAATTTAAGCTCATTTTATACGTATGGGTGTATATTATAATCGGTGTAGGTCGGACTGTGCTCAAAAGGTGGCGTTAAACGGAGATGGCATCTGAGGACTCTATACTCTGTATACTCTGTATTCTATGTACTCTATGGCTTTATGTAAGCCCGTATAATCTGTGAGTGCGATCAAATGTCACTTTTTTGATAAGTATTTATCTGTCTGTGTTCATAGATAGAAAAAAAGTGATTTCCTAGTGCTGTGTTGCTGTCAATTTTTAAGAAAGGTAAGAAGTTTTATTTAATTTTTACTAACAATAAGTACTATTTAGAATAATTATGGTTGTTTTGAAAGTAATAAGAGTTGTCTGATATAAAATTCAGCAGTTCAAACTCCATTGTTTCGTCTAATCGTCTAAAACTTAACGCCATTTTCTGGTCTTCGCCAGTCAACTGAATCACTTTTTCTTTTATCATTTTCGGTGGTAATGCTTTAATTTTATGGCGGTAGCTTAAATATGGAAGATTTGGTAGACGATTCTGTCTTATTGCAGTTAAACGGATACGTTAAATTCGTAATTTTTGTCGCTATTTTGTGATGGTTTTGCCGATTTGTTTTTGATGACTAATCCAGTACCAAGGTCTATCGCTGATTGATGGAAGGGTAAAACATGATATATAAGTCAGTAACCTCTATTTCCCAATTCGCTTTACGAGTTGTCTATTATATTTTAAGTAACTTATTGTCACATAAACTATACTGTTTTTAATATTTTCTTATTCACACAAAGACTAGTGTTCTTAAGTAGTTAAAAATATATTTACCAGATATATTATCCCAATATTTTAAACTTAGCCAATGATGTGGCCGGCAATGTCTTGGTTATAATCATGCTACTTTGTGTATGCTATTGATATTATTTTGGAGTAACTTACTCCTTAACAGTTGTGTGATCTTGTAAGAAAATTTTCAAGGTTGTGCCAAACATAACGAAGTGGTTTTTGATGCTTCAACTACTTTAGTTTTGATTTTCAATTGATCAGGTGGTTGAAGCATCAGACACAACAATAGTGCTTAGTTAGGCATTGTGGTGTATGGCACAATTTTTTAAATTAATGTTTTTTCTTTCTTTCTTTCTCTTTCTTTCAAAAATCTTATTCCCACAACAGTTATGTATTATAATTATTGGAATATGGTAATGACAAGCTATTATAGAGATTAAAATTAAATCATAAATAAATTAAACATACCTATTTCATATTTGAAGTAGGCAATTTCTTTTTAAATTACAATTTTTTTAATGATGATATATAATAGAGAGATAAGTAGCAGTATTGAAACCAACAAACTTTTGCATAACAACCACTCACGGGCATTTGATATAACTTAAAAATATGTTTCTGTTTTGCTGTTTTATTTTTATTTTTTATTTTTATTTATTTGGGACAGAAAACATTTACATATTAGAGGTTAGTAAAGGCTTAAATTACCATGCAAAGTGGTTAATAAATATGTAAACAACAACACTATCCACGAATTACACAAATTAAGAATAAGGGCGTCACAAAACATACCTACAAATGTCATTTACAAGACAAACAAGGAAAAAGGTTAACATAAAGCAGTCGAATCAATTGCTGCTTTAGTTTCACACAAACTGTACTGTGCATTACTAAATGTATCCTGATGATTAAAAATGAATATAAATTCTGACTGGATAAATAAATGACAAAGTCAAACCCTATTAAAACACTAGCGGACGCCTGCAACTTCCTCTGCGTGAAATTAAGTTTTTCACAAATCCTGTGGGAACCATGGATTTTTCCTGGATGAAAAGTAGCCTATGTAATCCAAAGTAAAAGTCCAAAAAAAAAATCCAAATTTCAGCCAAACTGCTGCAAAATTTAAATTTTCAATTGACAGTTTCATGAAAACTTTCATCCCCTATTTTATCCCCTTGGGCATAGAATTGATCAAAATCCTTTCCTAGCGGATGCCTACATCATAACATTTACCTGCATGCCAAATTTCAGCCCGATCCGTCCAATGGTTTGGGCTGTGTGTTTATAGATCACTATGTCAGTCAGTTACCTTTGAGTTATACTTTACATGGTGAGATATTCCACTTTTATGAGAATGGTTTCCACACAGACAAAGATGCTGGCATTTTTTTGCGAGTTAAGGTGAAATAATGATTTATGAAAGGAATATATTAAAAAGTTGTTGCAAATTTTTTACCTCTTCTGCTGACATTGATTGTTCAATGCCATGATTCATGGTGCCATTGACTGACTTGGAGGCAACTTTATGCTTTTAGTGTTTAATTTGCACCTGTTCAGGGAAGGCTCCCTGAATTTATTCTCTGAAATTATTCATTTAGTATTCATCATCATCATCATTATCAGCCGATAGACAACCACATCTGGACATAAAGCCTCTTGCATGAACTTCTAAGAACATCAGTTTCGAGCATCCAGTGGCTCTCTGCTACCTGCTTGTGAGCGGCTAGCGGTCGGCGAGGTGACCGCGCGCGGTAAACTTGTTCATAGGCGAGGTGTTACTATTATATATCCAAAGCGTAATAATGAGTGAGTGACCTTTACGCTTACTATACCACAACACAACTGTATAAAATATTGATACTATTCACATTTAACCACTGATTTGTGAGAGTAAGATTTTTTTATAGTACTTAATGGATAAACCAATGAACCTGCGTGGAATTTATAGACTTCTATAAAGCATATTGATGTTCCGAAAAGTTTAGTTTAAATTGTCAATTTTACAAGCAGTATGAATCAATTTGAGAATCATCTTTAACCACCCATATTCGGCTCACTGTTGAGTACGAGTCACCAGTCAGAATGAGAGGCCTTACTCCACCACACCCAATGGGGATTGGCAGACTTATTAAATTTCCTAAAATGCACATAATTCAAAAGTTGGTGGTGCATGCCCTGGACCGGATTCGAACTGACACCCTCAGAATCGAAACATATTGACACAGGGCCATTCTATTTGTTTTGTCAATTTGAGAATGATTTCCAGGAAATAAAAACAAAATGTATCAAGGAGCAGAATCGTTGGTATTGGGTAATTGTTTGAAAGTAATTCAGCAGATGAAATTAGAAAGGCTTCTAATAATGTAAAGTCTGTACTTTTACTCGATTACACCCAATCTCAGATAGTCTTATGTTGTACCTTCTCATACTTTCTATTTGATATCATTTTACAATTTCGATACCATGTTTTCCAATAGATTAATGCAGATTTATTACTAATGGATTACAGACTCAGAAGTCGAAATTCTAAATTAATTTGATAATTGTAAGGTTCACTTATTATGAGTTTTGTCTAAATTACGATTTTATTGGCATTTGGTGAGATTCTACAATGGGGATGATGACTAAGTTTGAATATGTTGATTTTTATGATACAACTAGCTGACGCCGCGCGGTTACACCCGCGTGGTTCCCGTTCCCGTAGGAATACGGGAATAATATATAGCCAATAGCCTGAAACACTGAAAGTTTTTTTAAATCGGACCAGTAGTTCCTGAGATAAGCGCGTTCAAACAAACAAACAAACAAACAAACAAACAAACAAACAAACAAACAAACAAACAAACAAACAAACAAACAACAAACAAACAAACAAACAAACAAACAAACAAACAAACAAACAAACAAACAAACAAACAAACAAACAAACAAACAAACAAACTCTTCAGCTTTATAATATTAGTATAGATTCGGGTAAATAAGGTCAATGTTAACTAAATTAAACATAAAAAGCAAAGATTGTCTGGATATTTGTAAAATAAAGAATATTAAAATTCAGAATCTATTAAAAATCTTTTATCGTAATTTACATTAAATGCGACATTTTTTAATATTTGAACTATAAACATAAACGTACAAATATTAGTAATTTTGTTCGAACGCTCATACAAATCTAACGATCATTATCCAACATCATTAATTCGTACCATTTTGTATGGGGCGTTTTTCGGATCCGTGGCAGCGCCGCAAATCTAACCCTTTAAATCCTTGTAGCTTCGAAAGTAATGATCGCAGATACCCTGTTACTTTTACAAAATTGCTTTACTATTAACATACTCTTAATTTATATACAATTTAAAAAACTTTCATTATCCCTATTCTTTAGTGATAATGACTATCATAATGATTCTGTTACATTATATCTCAACCGTGACTAGGGCCGACGACTTAACGAACTCCGATTCACGGGGTAACACAACTCATTCCTTATTTCTAGACTGCTCAATGTTTTATAGTCTGTCCCAGGTTTTGAACCCGAGACCTCGTAATTCGTAGGCAAGCGCGTTCCACCTTAGGCTGCATCATCGCTTACTGTCAAGCATGATTGCTGCCAAGCGCTAGCCTATATAACGTAAAAAAAAAAAAAAAAAAATTCAAAGTCACATAGGTTTACCACTGAACCACAGGCGGTAATGGTGGCGCTGCTTGGATTAGTGTTTCGTACATATTACTATTACAAGTACGGTCGAATTGAGAAATTTCCTCCCTTTATTTGAAGTCGGTTAAAAATAAATCAATTATTCAGGGAACATTTATTAGCTTCACAGAACATTGATATCAACATTCTAACGACCTCCGTGGCGCAGTGGTATGCGCGGTGGATTTACAACACGGAGGTCCTGGGTTCGATCCCCGGCTGGGCCGATTGTGATTGTTGTTTTCTTAATTGGTCCTGGTCCAGGTGTGGGAGGCTTCGGCTGTGGCTAGTTACCACCACCCTACCTGCAAAGGCGTACCGCCAAGCGATTTAGCGTTCCGGTACGATTTCGTTTAGAAACCGAACGGGGTGTGGATTTTCATTCTCCTCCTAACAAGTTATCCCGATTCCATCTTAGATTGCATCGTCACTTACCTTCAAGGGCTAAGTTGTAAAGAGTAATGAAAAAAACCATATCTTTTATAATATGACTAATATTCCCATTACCCTCAAACTAGTCGGGAAAGACTGTGCTAGGAGTGGGTATGATCGAACCACCACCCCTCGGTGATGAGTCCAACCGTTCTTACCGTTGAGATATGGAGGCTTTAAAGAAAAACATTGCATAACATATCATAACCCATATCGAATATAACATTTTATAGCCTATATCGACATAATCCACCTGCGAACTGAATGAATATTTGATCGAATGATTAGTATTGTCTACAAATCGATGCCTCTAACCGCGCAGCTATAGACAAAGAGGGTTATATTGTCATTGTTTAGTTACCTCCTTTCTTTCATTCTTCCCTAGTCTTCCAGAACAATAGCGCTGCTATTGTCTATAGTCATTAACTCTGTATGTAGGTCAGCTACATACAGAGTTAATGACTGCAAACTCTAGAAATGACTTCATTTGTTTCCAGCAGTTTTAATTGAAGCTCAGTTCTGCATTCTGTAAAGTTACAGCGCAGTGACATCGTTCGTTTCAATGGCAACTTCGTTTTTAGTGACATTTTGGTATCCTATAAGCATAAAATTCAAATTCCAATAAGACCTGTTATAGGCGAAAAGTTCGTCGATGTGTGTAATAACGGAATCCCACTTCGCTGTGCGTTTGCGTTAATCTTTGCGTCTGATGTTCTAGCTATGCGTTTAGGAGTCGCGTTCATTTTTACATCTTATGCTAGCCACAATCGGTCAATTATTCTTACGTTTCTGAAAAGCAAACGTCAGTACCCACGCGGCATACTATACAAGTCATGTACGCAGTGACCAACACACGATCAATTATAGTCGTGGGTGCTACAGAAACGTGAGAATAATTGACCGTTTGTGGCTAGCATTATTGTCTAGCCATCTTAAGAATCCATTTTTCATCATTTTTCCATTTTGGATTTAAAAAATATTTTTTCTAGAAACGAATAACGATCGTGGGCCTCTAGCCTTATTATATTAAATACAATCTTAATTAACTTATTATGTTAAGTATTTAACTACAATCGCAAAAGCATCGAAACCTAAAAAAATATATTGGAATTACATATTGATTTATCACCATATAAATAACGAATGTCATACTCATACAATTATTTTTTAAAATCAGTTCAAACTTTTTTCCCGTTTGAAGAGATTAATAGTCAAGCTAATCACCTTGTCTACTATCAAATAAAAATCAATGAAAGTTTCCTAGTCAAAACTTTCTGTTGAGATGCCACATTATAATTTGATTAATTCTCGCTTGGCGATAACTTAACTTTTTCTCAATACATTATCTTGTGGACCTGCGTTGGCTAGACGTACTTCATCATATCGTTTAATGAAAGCTGAGAAATTGTAAGCCTTTCATAACTCACTACCGTGCGGTTTGGGTACGGTAGTGATTAGTGAATTAATACGGATTTGACCGTCATGCGCCCAAGTATAAAGCGTATTTTTTTATATAATAATTATGAGAAATTAAGTACCCTAGTGACCAGTCACTTTTTTTTCGTGAAGAGGAAAATACTTATAGACACCCGTTTGGGTTGTGCCTGCTAATATTACCGGCTCTTACGCCATTCCAAAAACGCTGGTGTACTTGCTATTCAGCCTACTACCAAAGTCACAGCCTGTTTTCACTTTCCAAGGTCCCGTGATTTCCTGATCTAGCTCCTCTGTTAATCTATTCTGCCTTTTCCGGCGACAATAAAACATTGTTCGGCATCGTCGTTGGGGTCTAAGCAGTACATACATTTAGCATAGTACCTTTTTTTTAATGCGTATTGTGTATTGCATAAAAATACCACGAGAAACACTGAGTCGCTTAAAACGTCTACGTTCACTTTAGTACGCGGAATTCCCTTCAAAAAACAGCGTTTACTTTTTTTAACAAAGATAGTGGAGGGTTGCCACAAAGCTAAAGATCTGGAGATCTTTCAAAGCCACCACCGTCCAATCTCCATGATTGTCTATGGTAAGAGCATTGGCTGGAAAACTTTTAGCTTCATAATATGATAAAGGTGTGGCTCTCGCAGGCCCTCGTTCCATTACTTTCAACGGTGGATCATTATTCCTAACGCAGCCAACTTTAATGAAATGTGAAAGGAGCTTTATCTCAACAAATGGCCGTTAATCCGTTTCGTATATCGACACCCGCGATCTTGACTTCGGTAAGCCACAATTTATCTTATAATGCCTTGAGTTTAACCACATTGTGATTTGAAAGTGGTTTATCTCACGCGATTATTTATTTATTTATCCATAGGACAAGGGTAAACATGAAATCACAATCTTCAACACATATTCGGCTCACTGCTGAGACGTGTCTCTTAGAATGAGAGAGACTCTTGCTCAGCCAGCAGCTCAGCAAAGGGTTAGGCCAATGGTCCACCACGCTGGCCCAACTTTTCAGTTATGTGCATTCTAAGAAATTAAATATCACGTGTCACAAGGAAAAACATTGTGAGGAAACCTGCATATCTGAGAATTTTCCTAATTCTCTGCGTGTGTGAAGTCTGCCAATCCGCATTGGGCCAGCGTGGTGGACTATTGGCCTAACCCCTCATTCTGAGAGAAGACTCTTGCTTAACAGTGAGCCGCATTTGGGTTGTTAATGATAAAGGGTTGACTATTATGTTATACTAGACAACGTCCTGCGGTTTTACCCGCATAATTTCTGTTCCCGTCATATAGCCTACGACACTCGCAAATAACGTTGTTTTCTAGTGGTAAAAGTATTTTCAAAATCGGTTAAGTAGATCCAGAGATTACCACCTCACAATACCACAAACTTTTCCTCTTTATAGTACTAGATTGAAACTTTGAGGTGATCAGTTAAAAAACCTAACTTTTCTCACTCATGTGCTGAGTACATTGGTTTAAAACACTGACATATAAGTGTGGCTCTTTTCCAATATATGTTACGTCAGAGACTATTTTCAAATATTCAGCCAGCATTAAAAAAAAAATTTTTTTGACAAAAATATTATAATAAGTCTCTGCACTAGTCTCTGGTTTAAGGTACACTATAATATAATTAAAGAGTTGGCAATGATTGCCTTTCTCTGATGAGCTGATACACCAGCGAGCGGTCGCTTCCAATCAGAATTAATAAAGTAATTAAAATTGTGCAACGATTAATTAGATGAATAAATCTAGACACGAGCTGTGTACTTATTATCAGTCTGGTGAAAGTTGATGATTCTAATGCTAGCCACTCACCATCAAATAAACTCACATGCCTGCAGCACTAACGGCGGGACATCCGATAAAAGTGATCGTGTGTTGATTGCTATGTGCATTACATCATGCATATCGCGACTAACAAACTAGCATTAATGGTCTAAGACTAAGCTGTATAGTCTGACAAATTCGTTGATGACACTCCCATGATATGCGGGCGACGGGGGAAAGACTCCGCGGGAGTGAAATCGTGCGTGCGGGGAAGTGAGGTGCATCAGTCGTCGGTTTTTCATTCATCGCTACACGCCCCACGGCCCGCGCGGCCTATCGGGAGTGTTACGAACGAAGTTGCCAAGCTATAGATAAATCGCCTTTGGCTCTTCTCTACTATTAAAACTTAAAAGAGGGTTATTAAAAATAGGCTGAATAATGAAGTAAAATAATATTTGGTTAGAGGTAATAGAAGTCGTAAGCAAATCCCATATTATTAAATATCTATAGGTTGGTATTCAGCTTAAACTTCCGGGTTTTCGAATTCGGGTTATCGGATGTCAAGCCGTTAGGCACGCATGTGGGCTCAACGGATGGTGAGTGGCTAGCGTTAATTAGGTAATTCATGGTCTTCGAAATCGAGGAAGATACACGATCTATATAGAAATTGAATAATCTTGATGAAAATTTCGTTCTATTTACTACACTTAAAAACGCAAACTGCAATTTATAAGTTGTAGAGAATTATATTTGTAACAAAAAATGTAATAGTATTTTTTTCTGAGAGACTGATAAACAATAAAAAATATTTCTATCCCTTTTTCCAAAATGGCGGCTGATAGACAAGGGTTACAACCCCCACAAACATCTTTACACTAACCCCTCCTGGATGTCTAAAAAATAAAATTGTAACGTCTGAAAATATGCACGCTAAGCCTAGAAAAATGCAATTTATACTAATTAGGGGTAATCCTATCTAATGAGCTGATTTTGAAAATTCTTTAGTAAAGAAGCCATTTTATTTAATTTAAGTGTGAGAAGTTTCAATGTGAGGCATTCTTTCACCAATGGAAAGTTACATTATCAGCGAGTTACGGAGTATATTTTATAGCCGTAGTTCCTTGCGCGGGTAAAATCTAAAGTCTGGTCTAAGCTAATCTCTCGCTGTCTTATTTAAAGAGAAATGAAGAGTCTTACTAAGATTTGACTGTTTATTTGCATTAATAATGGACCGATTTGAAAAATTGTTTTACCAATGGAAAGCTAAATTATCATGGAGTAACATGTGCTATATTTTATCCCCGTATTCTCACGGGAACGGGAACTACGCGGGTGAAACCGCAACAGAAGTCATATAGTGCCTATGCTTCTGCTTTAGAACTGGTGCCAAAATGCAGTCCACGCTCTGATTACGTATCGAGACGTGTTGGCGTCTTTTCTATTGATTCTTTTGACCTTGCAACGTTTACGTAATTCCATTTCGGACTTTCCTTCTTGTTCGCAGTGCCAATTCTTTTCACACCGGCCTTTATATTTTCTTTCCTGTATCTCGTAGTTACTAACTTGGTTAAAACGTTTAGGCTAATATTTTTCAAAAAAGTATAATAATAGGGGTTAAAGTATGAAATTGCCGTTTTATTGCAATAGTTTTTTGAATTGACATAGAATCTTCATGGTTTGAGGTTTTCGAAAGAAACTTTTTTAAAATGGTTTCTATGATGTTCTTTTTTTAAAAAATGTGAAACATTTGAATATCGGCTTTAAATTGTTATTGTTATTCAATTTAGACAAGAAAGATGGATACTGCGAAAATTCAAATGATTTTTGAATACGAGTTCCGACGCGGAACTAACGCGGCAGAAACAGCCCGCAATATCAATGCTGCGTTTGGAGAGGGGTCTACTAATGAACGCACCGTGCGTTTTTGGTTTAAACGCTTTCGTGATGGAAATTTCGACTTAAAGAATGAGCCACGAGGAAGACCGTCCACACAGGTGAATAACGATGAATTAAGAGAGATAGTGGAAGCCGATCCTAGTCAAACTACCCAGGAATTAGCGGCATGGTTTAACGTTACCTTACCCACAATATTGACTCACTTGCGTCAAATCAATAAAATAAAAAAATACGAAAAATGGGTGCCTCATGATTTGACTAAAAAAGATTTCATTTAATATAGTTTTTTTTTTTTATTTTACAAGTTAGCCTATGACTACAATCTCACCTGGTGGTAAGTGATGATGCAGTCTAAGATGGAAGCGGGCTAACTTGTTAGGAGGAGGATGAAAATCCACACCCATTTTCGGTTTCTACACGGCATCGTACCGGAACGCTAAATCGCTTGGCGGTACGTCTTAGCCGGTAGAGTGATAACTAGCCACGGCTGAAGCCTCCCACCAGCCAAATATAGTCGTAGATAGGTAGTAGTGGCGAGAATTCCATAGATGCAAAAATACTGCCTTCCCTGAGAAGTCATTACGAACCTGCATTGGAGAAGGAATTTTCCATTTTATAACCAAATTGTATATAGGTACAGTGCATGATCCAGTGCATACCCTATACCTTGTGCTCGCCGCTGATAGGTAGTCAATTTTAATAAAATTAAAATTATTTTGCACAACATTGGTACGTGCATAGACTTTTTGTGTCTATTAATCTAGCTAATTGCTGGCTAGATGTTCATAACGGGCAAGTTTTTGTTTGCCGTTTCAATACTAGCTTCATGATTCACATTCTCGGCTCTGTGTGTGGGTGTGTGTGTTGCACAAATGCGCGTGCGTGTGTGCGTTAAATGCAGGGGTGGTCACCCCCAGCCATGGCGTAGAGCGGTGCTGAGTCATGCGATGTTTTTGTTTTATTTTGTCTGCCATTATGGCATTCCAATTGCTATCACATCATACTAATCGTGTTTGCAATTACGCCTATAATATAACATATGAACTAATATATGTACATTAAAAATAAAACAATTTTGTAACTGTTTATTTTATTTGACGTACTCGTAAAATATTTATGGTGATATTACGCCATAATAACCATGTCAATATGTTAACGAAATATCTCTTATATCTACCATACTTATTTTAACTGTAGATCAGTTATCTTCAAGATACTGCTAGATTCCATGTTATAGAATAGATTAGTGTTGATGTAGAAATATCTTTTTAACAAAAGTATTTAACCGACTTCAAAATAACTAAAATAAACTAAAAGCCGAATAATAACATCGTATGTGCTACTTTCTGATCACTTTGAAGGCGGTGTACACCTCCTTTTTTTGAAGTCGGTCAAAATAATACTTGGTTGTGTTTATGCTCAACTTCTCCTAATGATCCTTAGAATAATGTTTAGGTGTTGCTTTAGTTACTATTCAAAACATTAAATATATATGTCTTAAACCTATATTTTAAATACTTTTATAGTTATTTACTGAAATAGTTGTTATTATATACACAAACAATACCGAGAACGAAAGCTAGTGACATTAACGTCGTAATCAATATTATCAATTATCATCTACCAGTATTACCCGTAATATCCGTACGCATACCAACAAGGTATTCTTTTTTTATCTATAAATCTATCGACTCGATATTTGGCTGGCGCCATTGCGTGCGCCACACTAGTTCCACTTCAAGTCGATTTGCTTTAGTACGCATTCGGACTCGGTAGGGGGCGGTCGTGTCGCCAACGCTCCTCGAGACCGGTGTTTAAATAATCGGTGTGGAAAATACGCGTCCATTTTTCACCGTCCTTAAGTTTTTTACCACTGGAAATTAGCTATTAGCTTGTGCCTAGGTTGTTATACATGAGTGATTTAATATAACTATAGCAGTTTTTTCTGTATCATGTGTTCAGTGTGTTCACGTTTCTATTAGAAATCTAGTGCGCTAATCCAATATGAGGTGTTAATGTAATCATCGATACGGCAATCTTGGTTATCGGTCAATTATGTAGTTGCAGTTTAATTTTTTTTTTATTATTCATAAGAAAGATTTGAATAGTAGATACTCTTTTGTGGAAAGTCTTCGTATTTTTCATGATTTTTTTATTATTGTAAGATCATAGTAGTTGTGGTTTGTAATGCGGTGGCGTGTATATGTTGGTCATCGTTGGTACTCCAATGAATAATAAGAAATGTGTGAGTTCACTCGCTGAAATTAATGGACGTACTTATTTAAATCTGATAAAGTTATGCTTCAAATAAAATTGCATGACTCTTTATTCAAGTATTTACCGCCGGCTCACACTATTCGAGTCGATTAATCCAGTGAGGTATTTCCACATTCGATTTGGAATGCATATCGGGCAATTAAAATATACTTGCACTTTTACACGCCTTGTTCTGTAATTAAACTTCTATTTTATCGCAATACTAAATAGCAGGCTGTTGTGTATTTAGGGCTGGTATACATATCAGACAAATGATATTTATTTCTGGCTATACTAGTTCAAATAAATAACGGTTTTGGTAATTAAACAGATCATTACAATTAAAAGAACTATTGGATATAAAAGATTTTTGATGTTCAAAGTCATTTTGGTAAAAGTGACACAAGAAGTGATGAGTGGTTATGTATTTTATGTTCACAGTAGGACTAGCCAACTCTAATCGGACATTTAAAATCAAAGCAATTGTACTTATTATCTTTGTAAAATAAATGTCAACCTAAAGTGATAACGCCCATCTCATTATTTGATTACTTAGTGGTATGAACAAAAGAACTTTCGAATTTCTTCGAATCAAAAATTGTTTAATATCTATTCCCATTATAAAAATGCTAAGTGTCTTTCTCTGAATTATCTCCATCGTATGTGTTTTATTAAAATTGCAATAAGCCACAAATTACAGGCTTGAATTTTGCGTAGAGCTTCAGAAGTAAGTTTTTTGTAGTAGAACTCACCTGTATCTGAATTCATCTGGGGAAGTATGCCATGCTCAACTATGCATTTCTGCAAACAGCTTAGTTGAGTCCCGGTCAGAAAGCTATGAACTTACAGGCACAATACTGCTCATCAGATTCGTCCACATTATTTTTAAATAGAGGAGACACTAAACTACAGGTTATATAAAAAAGAAAATTCCTTGTCCAATTTAAATTCATTAATAAGTTCTGTTGATAGGCAGTGCATTATTGTATATGTCGTTTAACTTGTCCCCATCTTGACGGGCACCTTACTTACCAATTTGTATATGATATACTCTTTCTAGTTCATGTTTGTGCAAAGGGTTTATGTATGTACTGGAATAATGTGAATCAGGCTTATAAATAGCCGTTTTGTGTACCTTTATATCGATTTCAACTTTGTTTGTAGCGTTGACCGCTTTGTGCTGTGAAGGCCTGAAACGTTCATTCGCATGTTGAATTTCAATTACATTAAATGCTCCTTTGTTCAGTTTTTCACCGACTTGATAAAAAATAGGAGTATTAACATTTTTAGGTCACTTGTAGAGCATCTACGTGATTTGGAATTAGTTATTTTTTTACTAAATATAACATTAAACTTAATAAACTGATATCATTGATGATATATTTCCCAGTTGAAAGGATTGTCCCATCAAAATTTATTAAGAGACTGTTTGATTTTCATCTTGACTGAATTTTAGATGCTTATTTATTTAATTTTCGGCAGTAGCTAAGTATCCTACTAGCAAAGTTCGCAACGTGATTTAGCGCTTCCAAGTTAGTGCGCTGCTCAAAAACTTTGATAAAGTTAGTTGCAAATATTGAAAAAAATTGTTAAAATAGTACGACTTTATAGAACTAGTAGTCCCAGTTTATCGATGTCTGATAGTAATGGTTCGTAGTATGTGAGTCAACGAATTCTTGCGTATCGTGAATTTAATTTCTGCCCACTTAGCATTCTTATTAACGCTCTGTTTGTCTTCAATTGTAATGCACTTTGCTGCACAACGCAAAAAGTTACAATAGTCGAGATTCCTGATATTTTATACATATATCCAGACTGTTACTATGCTAGCAAAGTAACCTGATAACTATTGTTATATTAAATATTATTCTAAATTAACTATTAAGCACAGTTAGTTTGAAATTAGAAGAAAAGGGATAAATAACTATGATAGAAAGTTTCACTATATGCAATTATTGTAGAATTTTTAGCAAAACTTGAATATAATCACGATTTTAACAAGATTGGGAATCACCTTAAAGCAGATCTTTCAAATCTGCAAGTTTGTGATCCAAAACTTTCAATTAAGTTAGTGTTGTATTTACAAGGAAGTAGATTTTTTAGTTGATTATGCGTTTCTAGTGAACATAATTGTTCATGTTTTGTTTTTAATTGTTCCTCTCTTGTAATTTTAATTCTGTCATTAAATTCTCTATCCGGTAGCGTGACCAATGTGAAATACATTTACGCTGATTACGAAGAAATATCGACTTTAATGCTTTGATATATAGTTGATTTAATACTGTAGATGTTTCTTTCAGACTGCTTTTTACAATTCTAAAAAGCAAAAATGCATCTACATTAATTTTAAATGATATATCTAACACACGGGTAAAATACCCAGGTTTCTTATACTTTACGTTTACTACCATAATACCATGTAGAATTGTCCATAAGATTTTTGATCTACCATGAACAGTGAGTCATTAGAACGTTAATCACGTTAGAATGATATCATAATACACAAAGTACTCGGATCTTTTCTGGCTCTCTATAACTCGATGCACACGTGAACAAAATTAAAATGAGTACATAAATGTACACCGACCCATTTTTCAGTAATTTTCATGCTTTGTATGTTTTGAAGCTTCATTCTTGTATATTATATAACTGTTGAATGTCAATTAATTAAACTAGATTGCAAAAGCAATTTCATTAGAGTTACTCAACATTCATAAAGGATTCTCTAAAACCTACCTCATTCCAACCCCGTTTAGTATTCCTCAACAAGACAAGATAGTTGCACGCGGCATCCCGAGAATGCAATAATTGCGAATTTTATACGCAGCTATTACGTTTCTTCCTTTGTTTGCACGATTTTTTGCCTGATATAAATTTTTCACTGCTTCATTTCTTTCTCGCCAAAGATTTATTATGTATCGAGTGTCTATCTAATGAAGCGAATCGCGCTGCGAACTCGTTGGGGAATGCAATCATCTTGCCCTATTTCATTGGAGGCTCAAATTGGATTCCAGTTGGAAACGTGTTTCCGTATCTTCTTCTACTTTAGTGTTCCTATTTTTCCTTTAGAATTGCCTTGAGCAAAGTAGCTCGAGTTTCCCTACTTACTGCTTCTACTTTAATGTTCTTATTTCCTCTTTAGAATTGCGTTGCATCGAGAAAAGCAGCTTACAAAATAAACTTTTAGGAAGAGCTGCTTTTAAAAATAAATATGTATATTGTACATCGCCAATGTTGTTTTATAATTTA